>NW_021604750.1:207293-208086 GCF_004785775.1 Grammomys surdaster | reverse complement strand
GAAGGAAGGAAGGAAGGAAGGAAGGAAGGAAGGAAGGAAGGAAGGAAAGAAAGAAGAAAGCAAGCAAGCAAGCATACAGGACCAAGATATAAGCCCACACATATAAAACTACCTGATGTTTGACAAAGATCACACATCTTCAACAAAGAGTGCTGTAAAAACTGGACATCTTCATTTAGAAAGATCCGTATCCCACACTTTGTATAAAAATCAACTCAAATAAATAAAAGACTTTAGTGAAACTCTGTGCCTGCTAGAGAAGAAAAGGGGGTACACTTCAATATACAAGCATAGGTAAGGACTCCACTCAGGATTAGGACAACAGTTGACAAATGAGACTTTGTTAAATCTCCTTCCACCAAAATAAGACAGGTTATTGTCATGGCTATGGGTTTCCCACCAGAACTAAATGAAAGGACCCTATTGCTCAAGACTCAAATACTTTTGTGGTGGGAAATAGAGAAATCAGGTGGGAAGCTTCCTAAGGGGTGGTGAGCTTCCATGATAACTCCAAAGGTGAGAAGTCATCAGTTATCTTAACTGGTTGTAAACCTATGAACTACAAGACCAACATGCTAAGCACAATGTGCCCATTGGTGCAATAGTTGTTGTGTATTATAAAAAGGAAAAAAGCCAGGGGTATGTTTGGTGGAGGCAGGGTATGGTGTGGTGGAAAGAGGTGCTTCTGTGGGCCCATGCTGAGGCATTTCTTTGCCCCGAGGCACCAGCCAGGATAGGATAGGATAGGGTAGGGTAGGGTAGGGTAGGGTAGGGTAGGGTAGGGTAGGGTAGG
>NW_021604750.1:190932-207283 GCF_004785775.1 Grammomys surdaster | reverse complement strand
ATAGCATAGCATAGCATAGCATAGCATAGCATAGCATAGCATAGAGTTTATTTAGGGCATGGAGGGGAGAGTTGAAGAGAGAGAGAGAGAGAAAGAGAGAGAGAGGGAGAGAGAGAAGAGGAGAGGAGAGGAGAGGAGAGGAGAGGAGAGGAGAGGAGAGGAGTAGAGGCCAGCCATGAGCATGTGGAGAGAGGTGGGGAGGGGAATGGGGAGAGAGGGGGAAGAGAGTAAGGGAGCAAGAGCAAGAGGAGGAGACAGAGAGAGAGGAAGGGGCAAGCAGTCCCTTTTATAGTGAGTCAGACACACCTGGCTGTTGCCAGGTAACTGTGGGACTGAGCCTAGATGAAATGCCAACAATAGTCATTATTATTATAGAGGTAACCAAGCACGCTCCCATTGGATTTGTAGCCCTCTCTACAGAAGGAATTGATGTCTCATATTAGTAGAAACTCACTCCTGTTGACATGGTGTCAAATTGTAAATATTTGTTTATGTGTGTCTATTAATGTTACTCCCAATATTCATCAGAGAAGCATCCTTCTACAGTGAGCAAAACCTGAATGTGGAGAATCAAAATAGGACAAAATGCTGAGAGTAAGTGATATTGGGTACTCAGTCCTAAGTTGGACAGCAATAAACCTCAGGGACATTGTAAAACAGGGGCCAGAAAGAATGCAATAGCTGGAAGATGGAGAGGGATGCTTAAAATGTTGTCTTCTATTCATGGCGTGAACTCATAGTGTCAGTGGCAACCTGCACAAGACTAGGTCTATTAACATTCTTTCTTGAATGGGAGGCAGGGTCATAAAACCCCTTATCATTCCCTGGGAGGATAAGGTAGTACAGTTGCGAAGAAGAGGGTATCCTACTCATCAGTGGTATAGCCAGTGGTAACTTGCCTTTGCAGAAGAAAATAATCTCATGCATGTTCATGCAAACAACTCTGAGTAAATTCAGTGGGCTACAAGAATATAGGAAGATAGGCTGACAGAAGAAAGGTCTAAGTGCATGGATGACGGGGATGGGAGGGAAGGAGTAAGGGAAGGCAGGATCAAGGTGCATTGCATATTGGAAAACTGTAAGAGAATAATTGTAAAGGAACCGCAGAAATTAAAGAGCTACAACAAAACATCTGTGACTTGATAAACAGGTCAAGGAACTAAACAGACAGTTCTGAATGGAAAAATGACACAAATGGCCCAACATTGAAAAAAAAGTTCACCATTACAAAAGTACAGAGTAAAATGGTTAGTTTGGTTTGGTTTTACCTTATTTTATTATTCATTCTTTAGATACTTTTGTTTGTTTTCTAAGAAGAGATGGAAAATGTGTGGAGAAATTGGGAGAAGGTGAAACTACAATCAGAATAAATTATGGGAAAAATCTATTTTCAATAAAAGAATAAATGAAAAGAAAGCTCTACTTTGAAAGGCTAAAGAAAGAATTCAGCAGTTAAGAGTACTGGCTGTTCTTCTAAAGGAGTAAGTTTGATTCCAAGCACCCACAAAACATCTTACAGCCATCTGTGACTACAGTTCCTGAGTATCTGACATACTCTGCTGGCTTCCACAGACACCAGGCATGCTTATGTTACATAGATGTACTTGAGGTCAAACATTAATACACATATAATAAAATAAAATTACTTCAAGAGTCTATCCCACCCTGTCTCAGGGTTTATATTGCTGTAATAAAATACCATGACCAAAAGCAACTTAGGGAGAAAAGTTTTTTTCTTTTCTGGAGCTGTGGCCTTTTTTATGCCTGCCCTTGCTCCCAAACAATGACACGAAGATTATATTGATTTATAAGCTTTTGGCCTTATATTTGGGCTTATTCTCAACTAGCTCACAACTCAATTATCCCAGTTACACTAATCTAAGCTTTGACACATTGCTGGTTACCTCTCCGGTTTATACATCCAACTTCCTCTGGATCTCAGTGGCAAATTCCCCCAGTATTGGACTGTTTCCTTCCCAGAATTCCCGCCTCTGACCAGAAGCCCCACCTTAGTACTCTATCTTTTGCTATATTCCATAGTCCTTTTATTTTAATCACTCAGAAGGTGCCTTAGGCAAGCAAAGAAGGGCAGAGAGACATTTTCACACAGTGCACAAAAATATCACTCCAATATCTCTCCCTTTTAATCTGACAAAAGGCTTTCTCTTATATTAATGAACCATATACGATAAGAACAATAATGAGAACTATCAGGTAAAACAATACTCACAATGTCCAGTTCATTTGTATTTGGCAAACTTGGAGAAAGTATTCTATTATCTATCCTATCTTGGTGAGTTCAAAGTTCTGTACTTAAATCACTTTCTATCATAACTTGCATTTATTGACCTATCAATATCTTTTAGACCTTAAATCATTTTCTTAAATCTTAAACAACTTAAGCTTAATTGTGACACTATAACTATCTAGTCTTCAACCCCATTAGAAACCTAAAAAGATAAATATTACCTGAGTAAACAGGAAGTGCAGGCACACAGCTTCCAAAACTACAGAAATGACAGACACAGCTGTCTACCTGGACAGTCCCCCAAGGACTACAGTGTTGGAGCATCCATCTTTGACCTTCTGGCCCAGCATGTGACAGACTTTTCTCTGAAGCTGGAATTATGAAGAACTTGCGTACTTCATTCTTGCAAAGTCTGGCAGTCCACTCTTCCATGTCCTGCTTGTTCATTATTTGGATAGCATGCTGTCTGCAGGTGAAGCAAGGGCTGGTTTTTTTTGCCCAGTGGCTAGCTTTACCACATTTGAAGTAAACACCATATGGAGATTCTTCGATGCCCATCATCTTCTTTGAAGTAGATTATGGATGCTATCAGGAACAGTTGTGTCCCGCTGTTATTGAAAGATTTTTATTAATAAAAATATTTTAATGCCATATTCTGAAGATCTCTGATGTTTTTGTAGACCACATATTTATCTATAGTGTATCTATTAGGCAAATGTTGCTTGTTTCTAGCTATCTTCTATCTGCTTAACTTTGAAAACATTTACAGGATGGTAAATGAAGCTTATTTCTGTAATTAATTGTAATTAACTACGTTAGTATCTATCATGACCATAAGTTTAATTGATTATTAGCTTGAATTTCTTAATTATCCTAAACAGTCTATAATAACAGCTCTAAAGGACTAGAACTTCATATTACATTTTTAAATGAGCTGAATAGGTACAATACCTTAAACAAGAGTTGAAACATATATACAGTATGTTGTAACAAAAATATAACATTAAATTTGTATCAATATACAAAATTCCATAGCAATGTAAAAATATTCTTGGATTTTCTTGCTTAGATTCAATAATCTACCCTTTTATCCCATCATTCCTATATCCCCATTTTTCCTTTGTATTCCTTCTCCCCTTTTCCATCTAACACTAGATAGGAGAGAAAGGATAGAGATAAAAAAAAACAAGAAAAGGAGATCCCTGGATCTAACCTCTTTTAAATTGCTTCCACCCTGACCAAGACCATTAACAACTTGTAATCAACATTCATCACCTGCAAAATGACAAAAAATAAACAAACAAACAATCAAAAAAAACAAACACCCACACTATCTCTTGGGAATGGGGCATCATTCTCCTAAAATTGTTTCCTGCTGTCTGGGGGGCAACGTTCACTTTCGGGGACCCTAACAAAATTGGGATATTACCAAGTCTAAGGAAAGCTAGCTGTATCATTTGCTATCCAGTGTGTAATGGGAAAGCACCAGGCTTAACTGAAGTCCTAGCTGGAACAGTCTGTGAGGCTGGACCATCTTACCTAGGTGTTTTGCATTTGTTCTGGATGCACATTTTTGAGGAAACAGCTGTTGAAACAGTCTGTGAGGCTGGATTTCCTGGGCAGTTTGTCTTGTCTTCATTGATGTCTGGTCCTTTTGCTCTGTAAACATACAAACTTTTAAAGTAACATAGATTTTTCATTAACACATATATGAAATGTGCAGTGTGCACAAATCAGCTCAGTGTTTGAGCAGGTGAGGGCATCTTTCTTTCTTTATAACGCAGTTTGGACGGTATGACCAAACTGTAATATAAATTATCATCTGTGCCATTTGAAAGGGTAGAATATAATAATAAGCCCTGAAGATTATGTAGCCAACCATATTTATGAGCTACACATAGAACTTTCATCTCTCAGCTATCTCAGAACTGTTCCCAAGTAGAGGGATCAGCATTCAGGTCACCTATTTTATTGTCCTTCTGGGTCTTTCCCTTTGTGACTGCAGGAAAGATTTTCTTAGTCAAATCTAGTCTTTATTAATTTTGAAGAAATCCATATCTTTTCTTCTCCTGTTGAAACAAAGACAAAACCTCTTCCCCGATGAATTTCCTGCCTTCTATTCTGTGGTTATCACATATATAGGCTGACTGAACTCAGCAGTCGTTTCTAAAAATCTAGTGCATTTTTAGCAGCTACAGTATCTGTCTTATTATTGTTTACAAAATTTAAAGTCAATAAAGCATTATTCAATGTATCTCTTTATATCCCCCTTTTGTTTTATGAGCATTTCCTATAAAGTCCTGTTAGATCTTTCCGCAATTGATTATCGTGCAGGATTGTGCGATATGCCAGTAACGTGTCATGCCACAATGTCTAAAATATTGTTATATTCTAATGGATACATATACCAAAGCATCATCAGCTTCAGTCTGTAAAGGTGTCTCTAAGACAGCCATCACCTCTAATAAATGTGTAACCTCAGAATCAGTCTTTTCAGAACTCAAGGCAGAAACATATTAAAATTTTGAATATCAATTATATAATATATTAACGTATGTACATATCTTAATTGTACAATCTCTACAAAATGTAATACATAATCTATTGTACAACATTGCTCTAAGGTAGCATCATTAAACAGAATCTATATTTTTTAATTCAGCCTATGTTTTTCTATGTTTCTTTTTTTTAAGAGTTGAACTTTTTTTCTTTTATTGGATATTTTTTTATTTACATCTCAAATGTTATCCCCTTTCCAGGTCTCCCCTCCCCCCACCTCTATGAGGATGTTCCCCCACTACCCATCCACTCCTGTCTTCCTGCCCTCACATTCCTCTATACTAGGGCATCAGTCCTCCCACTGATGTCCAACAAAGGCCATCCTCTGCCACATACGAGGCTGGAGCCATGGGTCCCTCCATGTGTACTCTTTGGTTGGTGGTACAGTCCCTGGGAGCTTCTGGGTGTCTGGTTGATTGACACTGTTGCTCCCCCCACAGGGCTGCAAACCCCCTCTGCTCCTTCAGTCCCTTCTCCAACTTCTCCATCGGGGACCCTGAGCTCAGTCCAATGGTTAGCTGCAAACATCTGCCTCTGTATTTGTCAGGCTCTGGAAGAGCCTCTCAGGAGACAACCATATCAGGCTCCTGTCAGCATGCACTTCCCATCATCCTGAATAGTGTCAGGGTTTAGTGACTGTAATATGGGATGGATCCCCAGGTAAGCCAATCTCTGGATGGCCTTTCCTTCAGTCTCTGCTCCACACTTTGTCTGCATATTTTCTCCTGTGAGTATTTTGTTTCCCCTTCTAAAAAGCACTGAAGCATCCACACTTTGGTCTTCTTTCTTCTTGAGCTTCATGTGGTCTGTGAATTGTATCTTGGTTATTCCGAGCTTTTGGGCTAATATCCACTTATCAGTGAGTGCATACCATGTGTGTTCTTTTGTGGCTGGGTTACCTCACTCAGCATGATATCTTCAAGTTCCATCCATTTGCCTGCAAATTTCATGAAGTCATTGTTTTTAATAGCTGAGAAGTACTCCATTGTGTAAATGTACCACAATTTCTGTATCCATTTCTTTGTTGAGGGACATCTGGGTTCTTTCCAGCTTCTGGCTATTATAAATAAGGCTGTTATGAACATAGTGGAGCATGTGTCCTTGTTATATGCTGGAGCATCTTTTGAGTATATGCCCAGGAGTGGTATAGCTGGGTCTTCAGGTAGTACTATGTCCAATTTTCTGAGGAACCATCAGACTGATTTCCAGAGTGGTTGTACCAGTTTGCAATCCCACCAACAATGGAGGAGTGTTCCTCTTTCTGCATATCTTCACCAACATCTGCTATCACCTGAATTTTTAATCTTAGCCATTCTGACTGGTGTGAGGTGGAATCTCAGGGTCCTTTTGATTTGCATTTCCCTGGTGACTAAGAATGTTGAACATATCTTTAGGTGCCTCTCAGCCATTTGAGTTTCCTCAGTTGAGAATTCTCTGTTTAGCTCTGTTCCCATTTTTTAATAGGGTTATTTGTTTCTCTGGAGTCTTACTTCTCGAGTTCTTGTATATATTGGATATATATACAAAGTGGCTGGATATAAAATTAACTCAAATCCGTAGCCTTCCTCTACTCAAAGGATAAGTGGGCTGAGAAAGAAATTAAAGAAATAACACTCTTCACAGTAGTCACAAACAATATAAAATATCTTGGTGTGACTCTAATCAAGCAAATGAAAGACCTGTGCAATAAGAACTTGAAGGCTCTGAAGAAAGAAATTGTAGATCAGCTGGGTGGTGGTGGTGGCGCATGCCTTTAATCCCAGCACTTGGGAGGCAGAGGCAGGTGGATTTCTGAGTTTGAGGCCAGCCTGGTCTACAGAGTGAGTTCCAGGACAGCCAGGGCTATACAGAGAAACCCTGTCTCGAAAAAAAGAGAAAGAGAGAAAGAAAGAAAGAAAGAAAGAAAGGAAGGAAGGAAGGAAGGAAGAAAGAAAGAAAAGAAAAGAAATTGAAGATCTCAGAAGATGGAAAGATCTCCCATGCTTGTGGATTGGTAGGATTAATATAATAAAAATGGCCATCTTGCCAGAAAATACCTACAGATTCAATGCAATCCCCATCAAAATTCCAACTCAGTTCTTCAGAGTTAGAAAGAACAATTCTCAAATTAATTTGGAATAACAAAAAGCCCAGGATAATGAAAATTATTCTCAATAATAAAAGAACTTCTGGGGAAATCACTATCCCTGACCTCAATCTATACTACAGAGCAATAGTCCTAAAAACTGCATGGTATTGGTAGTGACAGGCAGGAAGATCAATAAAATAGAAACGAAGACCCAGAAATGAACACACACCTATGGTCACTTGATCTTTGACAAATAAGGTAAAACCATTCAGTGGAAAAAAAGACAGCATTTTCAACAAATGGTGCTGTCTCAACTGGAGGACAACATGTAGAAGAATGCAAATTGATCCCTTCTTATCTCCTTATACAAAGCTCAAGTCCAAGTGGATCAAGGACCTCCACATAAAACCAGATACACTGAAACTAATAGAAGAGAAAGTGGGGAAAAGTCTTGAACACATGGGCACAGGGGAATATTTCCTGAACAGAACACCAATGAATTATGCTCTAAGATGAAGAATTGACAAATGGGACTTCATAAAATTGCAAAGCTTTTATAAGGCACAGGACATTGTCAATAGGACAAAACGGCAACCAACTAATTGGGAAAAGATCTTTACCAATCCTAGTAGGCAGCCCATTTTTCTTTATCTAGGAATTTAATAGGCTGTCATTCTGCAATCTGGTCACAAGGTGGCGATACAGATCGGATTCCTCTGAAGTGCTTTTATTCTGAATCAGTTTTCAGTATCTTTTCTATCACCTCCACGCTAGCATTTGATTTTTCAGCCTTTTCCTTCTCTAACTCTGCTTTATTGTATCTCTCTTTAAAAAAAAAGAAACAAAATTTTAATCATTAAAAAGATGATGCAAATACCCTCTTTTGTAGTGTTTTTATTATGGAAAATACTTTCTTTTTTTTTTTTTTTTTTTTTTTGGTTTTTCGAGACAGGGTTTCTCTGTATAGCCCGGGCTGTCCTGGAACTCACTCTGTAGACCAGGCTGGCCTCGAACTCAGAAATCCGCCTGCCTCTGCCTCCCGAGTGCTGGGATTAAAGGCGTGCGCCACCACCACCCGGCTATTATGGAAAATACTTTCTTTTTAAATCTCTGTACTTTCTCTTTTTTAAAAATTTATTCATTTACTTTATGAGTACACTATAGCTGTCTTCAGGCACACCAGAAGAGGGCATCAGATTCCATTACAGATGGTTGTGAGTCACCATGTGGGTGCTGGGAATTAAACTCAGGAACTCTGGAAGAGCAGTCAGTGCTCTTAAACACTGAGCCATCTCTTCAGCCCACTCTCCTTTCTGTAGAGGCTTTATTCTGCACATTTATAGAACATTTTTTACTTATTTTCTTTCTTTGTCCTTCCTTTGGAGACTTTATTTTTCTTTCTTTTTTCTTTGAAGATGTTATTTCTATTTCTCTATCCTTCCTCTGGAGACTTTATTTCTGTTTCTGCTTCTAAACAATATTTATCTCTGTATATAAGCTTATATAAACTCTTACTTTAAAGAATTACTAGTTATTGTACTGGCTCGGAGGCTCGACTGCGTTCAGGATTCAGCGTCTTGACCTCCTGTATTCCATGACCACACAGCCCCATCCTCTGACTCAGAGATAGTGATCAGCAGCAGCTTCTGCTGTCCATGCTAGCCTCAAGCTCCATCTGACTGACAGGTCTCATTTCTGCTTGCTCTGTTTCGCCTGCAGGTAACAGCTGGACGCTCTGAGTAACTGTGGTTGCTTAGGAAACACTTTTTCCCCACCTTCCACCCAGGATTTTTTCTAATACCTGAATCTTTTATTTAAGCTTGGATTCTGTGCCAAACACTGGATGCCAAATGTAGACGTATTTATGACATGGAAACCTGGTATATTTATTAAAAGCTTCGAGCACTAAGCTGGGCCAGTTCTGAGCCAACTCAACTCTGCTGTCCTGGCTTACTTCCCAGCCACATGACCCTTTACCTGCCATCTTAGTCTCATTCTGGCTCCTTTTTCATTCAAGTCCTGATGGTGATTCCTCTCCTTTGTCTGAGAGCATCTCTTACTCTCAGAGCCTATCCTCTTCTGCTCAGCCGAGGCTATTCAGCTCTTTATTAAATCAATCAGAAGATGCCTTAGGCAGTCAAGGAAGGGCAGAGACAAATCTTCACATGGTGCACAAACAACACTCCAACACTTTTCCTTGTGTTTGTTTGGTTTTGCTTTATAATTTATAATTCCAGCTGGGCAGTGGTGGTGCCTTTAATCCCAGCACTTGGGAGGCAGAGGTAGGTGGATTTCTGAGTTCGAGACCAGCCTGGTCTATTGAGTGAGTTTCAGGACAGCCAGGGCTACACAGAGAAACCCTGTCTTGAAAAACCAACCAACCAACCAACCAACCAACCAACCAAACAAACAAACAAACAAAACCACTTATAATCCCATCGCTGATGGAAGCCAGGACAGAAGCTTGGAAGTAGGAAATGAGGTAGAGGCCATGGAAGAGTGCAGTCTACTGGCTTGCTTTTTCTTTGTGGCTTTCTCCATCTATTTTCTTTTATTACTCAGGACCACCAGCTGAGGGATGCCACTGACCACAGTCACCTGAGCGTTGTTGCACCAAACATCAATCAAGAAAATGCCCCACAGGCTTATTACTAGGCCAGTTATTTGGGGTCACTCTCTTAATTGAGGTTTCCCTCCAAATTGTGGTGGTTTGAATAAATATGGCCCCTACAGACTCATTTGTGAACATTTGGCCTATAGGAAATGGCATTATTGGGAGGTGTGGTCTTGTTGGAGGAAGTGTATTGTGGGACTGCGTAAGGGTATCCTGGGTCATGGTTGAGCAGGTGCCTAGAACCCCGAGACTCTGCAGGCTCTGGGTGAGATTCTGCGTGAGAACCGGCAGGAGTTTAGCGCCCCCCAGAACCCAGGATCCTGAAAAGCAGTCACGGTCTCCATAGAATTACATTGTTCAGTCACATAGGCCAGGCTATAGGCCTCAGGCCCTAGGGATTTACATACTAATGAAGGTCAGAGGGCAGAGCAAATTAAGCATGCCTCCCCCAGATCCTCCCCAATCCTCCCCCTTTCTCCCTCCCTGTATAGCTCAGGACTGCCCTGAGTTTTCGGGGGTACGCCTAGATCCATCTATCATCCGTCATGACAATAAACCTTTCTGGAACCACGGACGTCCTTGTGTTATTGGGGCCTGACACTGCCAAGGCTTTCAGGCCGTTGGAACTATAGGATTCCTCCTGAATGTGGGACCCGCCACAGCGTGGAAGCCCCTCCGGAACCCCACCGCTAAAATTTTCCCCACAGTGTATCACTGTGGGGGTGGTCTTTGAGGCCTTCTATACCCAGTACGGCACATGGTCTCCTTCTGCTGGCTGCCCCAAGATAGAGAACTCTCAACTACTCCAGCACCATGTCTTGTGTATCTGCCATGCTTCCTGCTATAATAATAATGGACTAAAGCTCTGAAACTGTAAGCCAGCCTCAATTAAATATTTTCCTTTAAAAGAATTTCCATGGTCATAGTGTCTCCTCACAATAATAAAACACAAACTAAGACATAAATGATTCTAGCTAGTGTCAAATTGAAACAAAACTAGCCCACATGGCCACCACTGAGTGGGTTTTAGCAAGTGTCCAGGCAGCAAATAGCAAAGATATGAGACTGAAACTCAGTTCAGATTGACTTCCTCAACCTGGATCAAGACTTTTAAAGAGTCTGTTTTGGGGCAGTTTATTTCCAACAAATTTAAACATAGTACAATTTGGGAAAAAATTTCCTGGTGTAATACAATCCCTGGTACATAAGCAAGCATAATTACATCAAAATTTGACTCAGTATCCATGTCATTTCCTCCAAGAAGAGGGTTCTAGAGATAGGCTACCTGTAAGGGCCTAGGGAAGGTTCTGGACTGGTCTTCAAGGTACAGACAACACAGAGGTCATTTGGACTATTAGCCAGCCACTTCTTGTCCTGGTTGTGGGAGCTTGGGGGAGCCTCTAGCTATACATGTAAGGGTCATTTAGACTATTAGGTATCTCTGGTCCTGGTTAGGGGAGCTTGGGGAGGTCCTGGCTGTAAATAGATTACAAACCGCCTCCAGTTCTGCTTGTAGAAGTTTGATATGGCCTGGTTCAAAAAGCAATGCAGGTCACCAGGCTGTTCATCACTTCCAAGTCCCAGCTTTCTGACATCTTTCCCACTGGAAAGACAATCATGTGCTTAACATTCCTGGTTTCTCTAAAGGTCTGTGGGCATAGGGCCTTTGTGCTATGTTCCCAATACACCGTCAAAAAAAAAAAATGACAGCAAATGATGGAGAGGATATAGGGAAAGCAGAGCCTTATCTTCTACTGGTGGAGGTGTAGACTGGTAGAACCATGAGGGAAACCTTTATTGTGCTTCCTCAAAAACTAACAATAGAACTACCACATTATCCAGTGTCCTAGCTGATCTTTCTGTTGGGTTGACAAGATTTGGCATTATCTTGGAAACTAGAATTATCATGGAAGAGAAACATCAACTGAGAAAATGCCTCCAACAACAAATGCTTATAGACAAGTCTAGTGCATTTTCTTGATTAATGATTAACGAGTGATTGATGTGGGAAGGCCCAGCACGCTGTAATGAATGGTTTAACCCCTGGGCAGGTGGTCCTCATGGTATAAGAAAAAGGGGGGAACAGGACATGAGGAGCAAGCCAGTGAGCAGCACCTATTGCCTTCAGGTTTCTGCACTGAGTTCATGCTTTTGCTTTCTTCAGTGATAGGTGTATAAGATGAAATAAAGCTTTTCCTCCAAATGGCTTTTGATCCTCATCTTTATCACAGGAACAGAAACCATAACTAAGACATCCACTTAGACCACTTGTCCAGTCCAGCTGGACAATAGAGTGGGACTCTTAGACCCTGTGGAGAGGTCTGATATACACAAGAAAATAAGGAGGCACAGCAAGTCAAAAAGTCTGATCAAGCTGGCAGAGATTTTACTGTTCACACAGGTTATATACTCTGGAAACAGGATATGGGGAGGGGTAGGAAGGGAAAGGAGACTTTGCAGGTGGAGAAAGCTGGCTGCAGCTGTGGGGTCTAACTAGGTTATACCTGTTGTTCTCATAAAGCCTTGCCGTTACCAGGGATTCTAAAAAACTCTATCTAGCAGGATATTGGCTAAATCTAAAGGTCAGGAGGAAGGGTTACTAAGGTGGGTTGCTATGAGGCCTTGTTTGAAGTTCTGAGAACTGAAAATACAGCAAGTGAATCATGGAAGGTAAGCAGAAAGAAGAATAGTAGATAGGAGAGACAAGGATGAGTGTTTGCCAAGAGTAAGGCCTTGCCATGGCTTCCCACATCTTCCCCTTTCCTGTATAATAGAGTACTGGAAGCATGGAGGGGGAAGTAGAGGCCTGATCCTCTCTGAGTTTTGATAAGCACTCCTTGGTTGGGGAGGCTGAGCCCCAGCCTCCAGGGTGTTTTTTCAAAGGGATGGAAGAGTGACCTACGCCAACCTGTATGCAATCAGGCATGCTTCTCAGGATTCCCTCTTTGAGCACAGAGAAAGAGGTGTCCCTGTAGTACTTTATCTCACACCCTCTAGCATCCCCCTTTACAGAGGACGATCAATGGTATCAGTGGCGCCTTTAGGACGTCCCACAAAGACAGCTGCTCTAGGGAATTTTGGGGGTTTGAACTTTGAAGCACTGTGTCGGGGCTGGCGCTTGACAATTTCTGGAGTGGGTTCATCATCAGAGTCCAACTTTAGGTAATGGACCTAAAGTGGCTTGGCCACCAGGTTGTCTACCTGGGTCTTTATGAGAGTGGTAAGGAGAGAGAAGGCCCAGGGGCCAAAAGAAATGAGCAAGAGAAGGACAACGAGAGGTCCAAGGATAGAAGGGAGCAAGGTAGAAAGCCAAGGCGAGGTAGAGAACCAGGCTTTTTTCTCTCTATCTTTTCTCTAAGCCCTCTCAAACTCTGCTCATGCTATCTTTTACTGCCCCTGATTTATCTACAAAGAGGCAGCACTTTTCCTTTAAAGCAGTGCAGAGTCCTTCCTGTTGGAGGATCAAGAGATCTAGGCCTCGTCTATTCTGGAGGACAACTTCAGCTAAAGAGGAGAGTGACTCACTAAGGGCTTCGGTGCTCTGCTGTAGCTCTCTAACATCTTGATCAACAGTGGCACTAAGCTCAGAGTAGTAGTGGTTGGAGAGGACAAGGGAGGAAATTCCAGTCCCAGCGCCCACCGCCCCCAGCCCCAAGATGACAGCAACAGTCACTGCAATGATGGGCTCTGGCTTTTGTTGGAGGAGAACTTCATCATGTCTTGAGGGTGAGGTCCAGGAAAGGCGCTCCTCTTGGTTCCATAAGTGGAAAAAGTCATCTGAGGAGTAATAGGCTAACCACAGGAGAACCTGTACAAAAGATGCTTTGAAGCCATAAAGGTGGTAAGGTGTATGCATGGAGTGAGTCCAGAGGAGCAGGGCCACCTCCTCAAGAGGGATAAGGTAAAAGTCACCTGTAAAGTTAAAAGAGGTTTGAGTCTGCATACATAAGCAAGCAAAGGTAGGAGGCAGTTTGTTTCTGGGAGGGGTGACGAAGGTACCAGATCCTGAAAACATCTCCAAAGAAAATCTTTCAAAGGAGGAATGTTGCCAACGGCAGGAACTGTGTTCTGTGGAGAGAGTAAAATTATGGGGGATAGCAATTCCTTCACAGAAAGGAGGGGAAGAATGATAGCAAAGCCAGCACTCTTGCATGAGCTCTGGGTGACTCACTGATGGCAGCAAACGTCTGTTCTACCAGGGAAAAAACAAGATGTGAAGAAGAAGAATGAGAAACTGTTGTTAACGAGGGAGTTGACTCTGCAGCATGATCCTGTGAAGGAGAAGCAGGAGGAGGAGGAAGAGGTTGAGAGTTGGATGATAGGGCAGGTTGGTGAGGGACCAAAACTGGATTAGGTCCTATGGCGACAGGGGAATTTTTATGTGGGATTTCTTTGAGGAGTTTGCTGTGAAGGGATGATGGATGTTAGTCAATGGCCCTGTCAGTTTGATGGGTGAGCCGGTTGGAAACAGGGTCATCATTCTTGGGGGAGCATTTTCTGTGGAAGAAGCACAAGGGAGAGCATCCTCAGCTGGGGCTTGAGGCTTCTGGCTGGGAGGGGGTTAATCAATTTGCTTAACCAAATGTTCTGGAAGCCATCTAGGGCCATCATTAGCCTGATCATAAATGCAAGCAGAACCTCATCCCCAAATGAGGACAGGATCAGGTCCATTCCATTTATTGGTAAGTGGGTCTTTCCACATCACCGTGGCATGAGTCTCCTTGGTGTTGGCATGCCAAAATCGATCAGCCGCAGAGCGGCCCCCACTGTCAAACATGAGAAATTTGAGGAAGAAGAGGGCATGTGGGAGGCGATTATGAGGGGTAGGTGGAGACAGTAGGGGAGGGAAGGAATGGCCAAGCTTAGTGAGCGTGGCTTTAAGAGTCTGATGGGCTCTTTCCACAATACCTTGACCTTGTGGGTTATAGGGGATATCAGTGATGTGTTTAATGCCAAATGTGGCTCAGAAGGTTTTAAGGCTAGATCCTGTGTAGCCAGGGCCATTATCTGTTTTTATGACCTTAGGTTGACCCATGACTGTTAAACAATTTGTAACACGAGAACTAGCATGTTTGGAAGCCTCTCCAGCGAGTGGGGAGGCATAAATGAAGCCACTGTAGGTGTCAATAGATACATGAACATAGTTGAGCTTACCAAAACTAGGTACGTGTGTCCCATCCATCTGCCATAGGTCATTTGGGGGCAGGCCTCAGGGATTAACCCTCAAATGTGCGACTGGGTGAAAGGAATACAAGCCTGGCAGGTCTTAACAATAGCTCCAGCCTGTTCACGGGTGATCTTAAAGAGTAGGCGAAGAGAATGTGCATTGAGGTGATGGAGGAAGTGAGCCTGTCTTGCAAGCTCAAGAGGATCAGGGTGAGAGGCGAGGTAAATATGGTACCTGGTAGCCAGATCAGCAAGGGTATTTCCCTCAGAAAGTGGTCCAGGGAGGCCAGAATGAGCACTACTGTTTGTCTTCAAGCCCCACACGTTGGGCACCACTTGTCCAGTCCAGCTGGACAATAGAGTGGGACTCTTAGACCCTGTGGAGAGGACTGAGATGCACAAGAAAATAAGGAGGCACAGCAAGTCAAAAAGTCTGATCAAGCTGGCAAAGATTTTATTGTTCACACAGGTTATATACTCTGAAAGCAGGATATGGGGAGGGGTAGGAAGGGAAAGAGGGTTTTGTAGGTGGAGGAAACTAGCTGCAGCTGTGGGGTCTGACTAGGTTATACCTATTGTTCTCACGAAGCCTTGCCACTACCAGGGGTTCTAAAAACATCTATCTAGTCGGATGTTGGCTAAATATAAAGGTCAGGAGGAAGGGTTACTAAGGTGGGTTGCTATGAGGCCTTGTTTGAAGGCCTGAGAACTGAAAATACAGCAAGTGAATCATGGAAGGTAAGCAGAAAGAAGAATAGTAGATAGGAGAGACAAGGATGAGTGTTTGCCAAGAGTAAGGCCTTGCCATGGCTTCCCACACCATTCTTGGGTTTATACCAAAAAAAGTCTACATGCTACTTCATAGATTCTTGGACACCAGTGTCTATTGCTGTTCTTTTCACAATAGCAAAGAAATGGAATAAGCTGTGGTAGTATGAATAAGAATGGCCCCACAGGACCTAGTTGATAGAACTGTTTGAGAAGGATTAAAAGGTGTGGCCTTGTTGGAGGTGTGTCACTAGAGGTAGGCTTCAATGTTTCAAAAGTGTGATAGTTGGAATAGGCATGGCCCTCATAAATTCATGACTTTGTATGCTTGGCCATAGGCAGTGGCAATATTAGGAAGTGTGGCCTTTTTGGAAGAGGTGTGCCTTATTAGAAGAAGTATCTTACTATGGAAGCAGGGCTTTGAGATCATATATGCTCAAAGTATACCAATGTGGTAGATAGTCTCCTCCTTGCTTCCTGCAGATCAAGATATACAACTCTCAGCTTCTGATCCAGCACCATATCTGCCTGCATGCTTCTCGCCCTGATGACTAAACCTCTGAAACTGTAAGCAAGCCCAAAATACACGTTTCCCTTTAGAAGAATTGTTATGGTCATGGTGTCTCTTCACAGCCCTAAAACCTAAACTAAGAGAAAAAGACTCATAAAATTCCTGGTATGCTCTCTGCCTCCTGCTTGTGGTTTGAGATGTGAACTCAGGTTTTCCTGGTGCCACCATGGACTCTAATCCTCTGGAACCATGAGCCCAGTTAAATGCCTTTTTATATAAGTGGCCTTGGTTGGTGTTTTATCACAGCAATAGAAAAGCAACTAATGCATGGCTCATCCATCAGTAGATGAACTGACAATGAGAATGTGCGTGTATGTAAGTGAGAATGTAAATGAGAATGTGCATGTATGTAAGTGA
>NW_021604750.1:188983-190922 GCF_004785775.1 Grammomys surdaster | reverse complement strand
TGTATGTAAGTGAGAATGTAAATGAGAATGTGCATGTATGTAAGTGAGAATGTAAATGAGAATGTGAGTGTATATAAGTGAGAATGTAAATGAGAATGTGCATGTATTTAAGTGAGAATGTAAATAAGAATGTGCATGTTTGTAAGTGCAGTGGAATTTTATTTACTTGCTAAAAAATGAAATTTGCAGAAAAATGATTGGAAGTGTGAACTAGGTATTAGGCTAGTGTCAAAATGATACATACCATATGTTCTCTGTCCTACATACATCTTAGATTCTAATTGTTAGAAATGTGTTTGTAGGTAAAAGTATATGTCATTAGAGGCCAAGTTATTGCAAATGTACCCATGAGAAGAAAAAAAGAAATTAAGGGAGGAACTGGAGAAGACAACAGAACTCATGAGTGATTAAAATGGAAGTGGGGAAAGTTAGACATTTGCATACAACAGAGACATTTGCATACAGCAGAGACATTTGCATACAGCAGAGACATTTGCATACAGCAGGGAAATAGGGAATGGGGAGGAGTGGCATTTTTGACAAATGTATAAAACTGAAATGGTCACACATTTTGTTACTCAGTTTTTTCTTAGGATACAAATTGACACAGAACCGCAATTACATGAAAATAATTACAATGAATAGAGGTGACTCAGTTAAGGTAGATCAAGGTGCAACCAGATTATCAAGACCCATGAAGTATAAAGCTTACACCTCTATCTACTTGAAATATAAGAAAGGCTCAGTGATATAAAGAGAAAAAGCAGAAGCTTATCATATAGACTTGAGATTTCTATCTTACAAAACAGCAGAGGGGAAATGCCTGCTTCAGTGACACCTCAAGTTAAAGTTCTTTAAATGTTTTAATTTTTTATTTTGTGTGTATGAACACTTTGCTTGTATGTACATCTGTGTACCATTTGCATGCCTGCTGCCTAGAAGAGTATGTCAGGTCTCCTGCAATTAGAGTCATAGATGTTAGTAAGCCATCATGTGCTTGGACTTGACCTTTAGAAGAACAGCTTACATACTGAGCCCAACCCCAGGTCAGAGCTTTTTAGTTTCTAATTTGTAGTGAGACCAAGCTATATTCTCTGTCCTTAATTGTATATCTAAAAAAAGAAAGAATATGATTTGGGATTCTCACAACCTGAGGAGACACCACCAGTCTGTCCAGTATAAACATGGTGTCTTATTTTTCTATTACTATAATAAAACACTATGACCAAGACAACTTATAGAAGAAATAGCTTGTTTGGAGTTTATTGTTTCAGAAAGATAGTTCCATTACGGTGCAGCAAAGGAATAGCTTAGAGCTAATATTTTGAGACACAACCACAAGGCAGAGAAAGAGACATAGAAATGGTTCGAGTATTTTGAAACATCAAACCTGCCCCTAGTGACATAGACCTTCTAACCAGGCTTCCCAATCCTTCTCAAATAGTTTCACCAACTGAAAAGCAAGTATTTAAACATATGAGCTTATGGGATCATCCTAATTCAAACCACCATGTCTGGGATAACTGAAGTCCTTTTTCTGGATCAGATGGCATGAACCCACCCATGTAGCTATTGGGGCATGGGACATTTTCTAAAACTCTAGTGCCTGTTCTTCCCTCCAGATATCTCTTGGGACACCCTCACTCTGAATAAGACAGCACAAGGTTTAAAGACATTGATACAAATAATTTTGACATAAGAACAAATGAATCTAAACCTGTTTCAGCCTTTTTCATCAATTGTTTCTCTATAGCTGTGATAAACATGGGATAGAAAGGATTTATCTGATGTACACTTCCCATTATAGTGTGTCAGTGGAAGCCAGGCCAGGAACTCAAGGTAGAGACTTGGAGACAACAGAGAAATGCTGCTTCCTAGCATGCCTCTCTCTCTGTGTGTGTGTGTGTGTGTGTGTGTGTGTGTGTGTGTGTGTGTGTGT
>NW_021604750.1:173533-188973 GCF_004785775.1 Grammomys surdaster | reverse complement strand
TGTGTGTGTGTGTGTGTGTGTGTGTGTGTGTGTGTGTGTGTGTGTGTAACACCAGCTCAAGGTATGACTACATCACAACTCTTTGCAAAGTACATATGATCTCTTCCAAAAAATAAATACTAGCCGGGTGGTGGTGGCGCACGCCTTTAGTCCCAGCACTTGGGAGGCAGAGGCAGGCGGATTTCTGAGTTCGAGGCCAGCCTGGTCTACAGAGGGAGTTCCAGGACAGCCAGGGCTATACAGATAAACCCTGTCTCGAAAAAACCAAAAATAAATAAATAAAAATAAATAAACAAATACTATAGACTGAGAGATAATACTCAAGATTACACGTAAGGAGAATGACTGAGGGTATCAGGTATGCCCTGGCCTTATGGACAGCACTGAGGTTATCTGGGCTCTGCTCCATGGTAAAGTACATGAGACATCTCCCATAAGGATGGACTTTACTGATTGAGAAGCAATGCTCAATATAAAGGTGGAGGGAGGAAGAATCTAGGGGCATCACATGTGGCCTGACCCCATAGACACCACAGGTCACCAGGCTATTAACCACCTTCATTCCCAGTCTTCTTGGAAGAAACCAGGTTATGCACCTCTTCCATTGAAAAGACAACCCTGCAGTTTAACATTCCTGGTTTTCCCAGTGCTTATCTGTGACTATAGGGACCTTGTGCTTTCTACAGCTTGCTCCTCAGATGATCTGTCCAGGAACGGCACCCCACAGTGGCTAGGTCATTCCCCCATCACTCATTAATCAAGAAACTGCTGTACAAAATTGACTATAGGCTAATCTGATGGGGGCATTTTTTTTTTCAGTAGAGATTCCCAGATGACTCTAGCTTGTATCAAATTGACAGAAACTAACCAGGACAGCCTTGAAAGTTATAGAAGCCTCTTCCTTATCTAGTGAGACTACAGAATTGAAAAGATTATATCCTTATAAAGAGAAAAGGAAATTAGTAACACAGTGCAAAGGAAAAGACCAGTCATTCCTTGAGGTGAGGTTATCAGCATCACAGAAAGTGAAGTACGATTGTGGGTGCTTTTAAGATGTTAGGATTGTCTTAGTTAGTTTTCTATTTTCTATCAAAGAGATAACATGACCAGGGAAGCTTATAAAATCAAGCATTTAATTGGAGCTCGTCATTTCTGAGGG
Source organism: Grammomys surdaster (assembly GCF_004785775.1). Taxonomy (NCBI): domain Eukaryota; kingdom Metazoa; phylum Chordata; class Mammalia; order Rodentia; family Muridae; genus Grammomys; species Grammomys surdaster. The sequence continues at coordinate 187,814 of NW_021604750.1, read as the reverse complement.
TAGTCCATGACTATCATGGCAGGGAGCATGGCAACAGATAGCAGGCATGGTGCTGGAGCAGTAGCTGAGAACTTACACATCGAGACAACACCCACAAGAGATGTAACTGGAAATGGTGTGGGATTTTAAAATCTCAAAACCCACCCTGAGGGGTAGATCTCCTCTAATGAAGCTAAATCTCACAACCTTTCCCAAACAGTCCCAATACAGTCGAGTATCAAGCATTCAACTATAATGACTTACAGGGCCCATTCTCATTCAGACCACCACAAGGATCCATGCATACATCCAAATAAATAAATAAATAAATAAATAAATAAATAAATAAAAAAGTTTGAAAATATATACTCTACTATATATTTTAATAACAAAAGAAAGGAAGGTACTCAGAAAAAAAAAAGATACTAGACAGCTTATGCGGTTTATCTAAGAGTTAATCACACTTCATGGCCTTTATTCTAATTATATTGTTATATAATTACAATGCAATTAAAACAGAATTATATCATTGTAAAGTCTGAAGCTACTGTTTCCACAGGGTTCCCAAGGCAAGGTGCTTCCTGAGGAAAGTTTCAAGGTCACAACTGATGAGATGAAGCTGTAGATGCAGTATGAGGAAGGCCAGAGAATGTCACTGAAAACTAAGTTAATAGTCTTGATTCTCAGAAAATGTCTGGAAAGGAATGAGGCTCTCCCCTAGGCCCTGAATGCCTGGTCCTTGTCTTAATTGGGCTTATTGCTGTGATGAAACACCATTGATTAAAAGCAAGTTGAGGGACAGCAAAGGGCTAATATCCAGAAAAGAACCCAAGAAATTAGACACCAACAAACCACATAACCCAATTACAAATTGGGCTACAGGCCTAAATGGAGAATTGTCAATAGAAGAATCTCGAATAGCCAAGAAGCACTTAAAGATAGTCATCAGGAAAATATAAATCTGAGATTCCAACTTACACCATCAGAATGGCCAAGATAAAAAACTCAAGTGACAACACGTGCTGGTGAGGCTGTGGAGCCAGGGGAACACTCCTTCATTGCTGCTGGGAGTGAAAACTTGCACAGATACTTTGGAAACCAATTTTGTGGTTTCTCAGAAACTGGGAAGAGTTCTACCTAAAGATCCAGTCATCCTGCTCCTGGGCATATACTACCACAAAGACACTTGCTCAACTATATTCATAGCAGCTTTAGTTGTAGTATCTAGAAACTGGAAATAGCCTAATTGTTCTTCAACAGAAGAATGGATAAAGAAAATGTGGTACATTTACAAAATGAAATACTACTCAGCTATTAAAAACAGTGACATCATGAAATATGCGGGCAAATGGATGAAAGTAGGAAAGATCACCCTGAGTGAGGTAACCCAGAAAGACAAACATGGTGTGTACTCACTGATAAGAATATGTTAGCCAGAGTGAGCACCCGCCTGGCCTGCTGCTGCCTTTGCCATGGCTTCAGGAAGTGTCTCCAGTGTTTCTTCCTCCTCCTCTTTTCCCTCCACGGACACATCACCTTCTGGATCATGTGGGCTCCCTGGGGCTAACAAGCCAGGTCCAAGATGCAGCAGAATCCAAGCAGGCCAACGGAACCCAACAATGCTACGCATGGTGCTAGAGGCTCTAAAGGCCGGGGAGAAGCGCCAGGGCACATCAGTCATAGCCATCAAGGTCTATATCCAACATAAGTACCCAACAGTGGATACCACCCGCTTCAAGTACCTGTTGAAGCAGGCTCTAGAAACTGAAGTGCGTCAAGGCCTCCTCACCAGGTCTGCCAAATCTAAGGCCAAGGGTGTCACTGGCAGCTTCAAACTAGTTCCCAACCCCAAGAAAAAGAAATCCTGTGCCCAGAAAGCCCGCAGGGGAGCTGCAGATGCCAAGGAGACAGGCCCCAAGAAATCTGGATTGCTGAAGAAAGACGAAGTCGGCAAGGCCAAGGCAGAGAAAGCAGCTCTAAAATCGGGGCAGAAGAGGAAGGCTTATCCCTGCTCATCAGTCACGCTGGAGCTGGCGCCCAAGAAAGCCAAGGCAAAGCCAAGAGAGGTCAGAAAGCCCCCACCCCACCCCCTAAAACGAGGCAAAGCTGCCAGGGACCCTCTCAGCACCAGCAGAGGTCAGAATGTCAAACACAGTGCCAGCAGGCAACGAGCAGATGCCCACGGGAAAACCAAAGATGTGTATGAGAAATCAAAGCCCTCGGCCAGCAAGGTTGGTAGGCACCTGTTGCCTGCTGAGTCTCAAGTCTTTCCAGGCTTGTGTGGGACTCTGGGAAGTAAGCTTGTGCCTTTGTGCTTGTTAAGTAAGTGCTCTGCTGGCTGAGCCATCTCCCCAACACCGGGCTTGCTTTCTTACAGGTCCAGAATAGTGTTGCTTCCCTCGCCAATAGGAAGACGGCAGCCATGGCCCACACTGGAACAATTGTTCAGGGAGCTAAGACAGTACAGAAGACCAAAGCGCCCACTCCTTCCCAGAACATGGGACACAAAGCACAACCCACACCTAGGGTCAGGAAGACAAAGACTCCTGAGAACCCAAAAAGACCTGAGTTACCCTCCAAGACTTCATCCAAGGCTCCCAGCAAGAAGGCTGAGGCTAGTAGCTAGGGCCAGGGCTGGGGAGATGGCGACTCTGAAGCTTTTATTCTCTAACAAAGCGTCATAATGTTTAATCATAATTTATTTATCAATAAAGACTTCTCTTTGTATTCAAAAGAAAAAAGAATATATTAGCCATAAACTATAAGATAACCATGCTACAATCCACAGACCCAAAGAAGCTAAGCAGCAAGGAGGACATAACAGGGGTTGCTTGAATCTTACTGAAAAGGGGAAATAGAACAGGCACGGAGGTAGAGGGAGGAAGGGAACTGGGTTATGTGAAGGGTAGGAGGTGGGATCAAGTGGGGGGAGGTCAGATGAAGAGAGTATGGGAAGAGAAAGTAGCACTGGGGAGGCATCTCTGGGACAAGCTAGAAACCTAGGAAAGTGGAGACTCTCAGGAACTGATGAGGGTGAGCCTAGAAAGACTCCTGTGGGAATATGAAATCTGAATCAGCCATCTCCTATAACCAGAAAAGACTTCCGATGGAGGTGCTGGGACACCAACCCACCCAAAACCTGAGACCCATAATTTGTCCTGCCTACAAGATACACAGGGATAAGGATGAAGCAGAAATCAAGGGAAAGGCCAACCAATGATTTGGTCCAGCTTGAGACCCACGCCATGAGAGAGAGCCCATCCCTGACATTATTAATGATATTTTGATGTACTTGGAGATAGGAGGCTAGCATAGCTGTCATCTGAGAGGCTTTACCTGGTAACTGATGGAGACAGATACAGAGGTCCACAGTCAAACATTAGTTAGAGTCTGGGGAATCCTGTGGAAGAAAGAAGGATTGAAGCAGCTATTGAGGTCAAGGACACCACATGAAAATGTACAGAACCAACTAATCTGGGCCCATAGTGGCCCACAGAAACTGAACCATCAAACAGACAGCATACATGGAATGGACCTAGGCCCGCTGTACATATCTAACAGTTGTACAGCTCAGTCTTTATGTGAGACTCCTAACAGTAGGGGCAAGTGTTGTCTCTGACTCTGTTGCCTACCTTTGATCCATTTCCCCTAACTAGGGCTGCCTTGCCTAGCCACAATAGAAGATGTGCCTAGTCTTACTGCAACTTGATATGCCAAGGTGGGTTGATATCCACAGCAGGCCTCCACAGGAAAATGGGGGTGGGGGAGATGAGAGGAAGGGATTGGGAAAAGAAGAGGGGGAGGAAGATGTAATTAGGATGGAAAGTAAATAAAAGGAGACATATAAATAAATAAAATTGAGTAATTATAATTGAATTATTGTTAGCTCATGTAATATACTTTCTAAATAAAATGTTTAGTTAGCATATAAAAATCATATTTTATTGAAAGTCAAGAAAAGAAGACAAGTTTTCAAAACTGAACTGAATCAGTAAAAGATAGCAGTTCACAGAATAACCAGATATCATAAAGGATTCGCAGCATTCTGTTTCCATGCTTTGGTTTGTTGGGAAGATGCTACCTACAACAGTTATCTCAGAGCTTACTCATTAGGAAACAACAAGCCTTTTCTTAGAAAAGAGAATAAGATAGGGCCTGCACCTGTTAGGATAAATATCCACAGTAGGACTCAGCATTCAGTGCCCGTCTACATCCCTCCACTCCGTCTTTAAGCCTTTGCTCCTGCAGCAGATTCTTGCTTTCAAAGATTCATCTTAGAAGCTTGTATGCTTACCCTAATTCAAAAAAGACTGTTTTACTGAATCCCTGTGAGTATTCAAATCTAAAAGCATTACATTGGTTTATTTTAATTCTTTTACCTCTACTAAAGACCTAATGAGTTGCACTGATGTTTAAGTGACATTATATAGCAAGTTACTACAAGAAACATACAATTTGAAAACATAAACAAATACACTAACTACTTTTCGTACTCACTATGTGCCTTGTAAAATACTGAATGTTCTTGTGCCTGCTCCATTCATTTGATGTAAACCTACTTACTTGGTCCCGGAGAAGAGCAATGGACAGTACCTTAATGGAACTTATATTCCAGTAAGGAAGTAATGAACAAGTAAAACATGAGGTACATCTGCCCTAGTTACTATTCTATTACTATGAGAAAATGCCACAAGCAAGACAACTACAAGAAAGCATTCAATTGGGGCTTGCTTATAGTTTCAGAGAGCTAGTCCATAATCACGAAGGCAGGCATGGCAAGGTAGAACCAGCTAAGAGCTCACATCTGATCCACAAGGTGCAGGCAGAGAGGAGGGTGGGAGAGAAGGAGAAAGGGGAGGGATGGGGAGAGGGAAGAGAGAGAGGGGAGGGAAGGAGGGGGAGAGAAACTGGGTCAGGTGTGGGCTTTTGAAATAAATCTCAAAAACCTATTCCCCAGTGACACACCTCCTTCAACAAGGCAACATCTCCTACTCCTTCCCAAATAGTTCCATTTAACTATAAATCAAACATCCAAATATATGATTGATTCTATGAGGGTCCATTTTTTCTTTTTTTTTCTTTTTCTTTTTTTTTCGGTTTTTCGAGACAGGGTTTCTCTGTATAGCCCTGGCTGTCTGGAACTCACTCTGTAGAACAGGCTGGCCTTGAACTCAGAAATCCGCCTGCCTCTGCCTCCCAAGTGCTGGGATTAAAGGCGTGCACCACTACCGCCTGGCCCTTTTTTTTTTTTAAATCACCAGAACAAGTGATTAAAATAAAAGCTATGGGAAAAAATGTGCAGAGAAGCAGTGAATGTGTGTGTGTGTGTGTGTGTGTGTGTGTGCATGTGTGCATGCATGCAACAGTGCTCATGCATGAGTGCTTGTGAAAGAGTAACATTTAAGTAAGATTATGCTCTATGATAAAGACTTGAAGAAAGTCAGAGACTCCAGAATGGACTCCTAAGGGCTGTTGAACACTTACGTACAACTCTTTGTTCAGTGATCACAGCAACACTATATGTAGGTACATTTATTATTCCCATTTACAGACAGGAAATTGAGGTGTAAAAATATTCAGAGCACCGCTTTATGGCCCTCCACTCGGTGTCTCCAAGGCCTGCTGTTCTCACAGTTCCTACTTCCAGAGCATCTCTCACGACCTTTGACCATGTGGCCTGTAGAGAAAGGGTGACTAGTCCCTGATTTCCTTTCCACTTCCTTGATGCTCAGGTAAAACAGGAAGCTGCATAGCTGCACATTAATTGTATAGTTAGGAACCTGGGCAGGAGAGGGCTGTGTTCTTTAGCTACACCAAAGAATAAGCTAAATTAGATGAACATCTTCCTTCACTTGTAAGTTAATTTCTAATTGCCTTTCTTTTATCAAGCCATTCAACTACCAATAACAAGATGTCCTCATTTATTGGAGCCTACATAATAGGATAATCAATTACAACAGCACGTTTAAAAAGTGATTTGACATGAAACAGAAAGTGAAGTTATGCTTCCTAAGATAAATAAGAGAAATTCCTTGTTAGTCTCTTGCTGAGGAAGGCAGAATGGGACCTTATCAGTCACAGTCCTCCAGGCACAAAAGCCAGAATGTGAGTACTCGCCCTGCAGAAGTAGGCGCTGCAGTTACTTATCTTTTAAATCAACAGACCTGGAACTTTCAGAAGGAGCTAGGAAATGGATGAAGGGAGGCAGGTTTGCTTAAAAAGGGCTGGCAATGGAATTTGTTGTAATTTAACCGTCATAACATTCTTGTTTTCAGTAAGTTCTCAGTAGCACAATTGTACATTTACACATGACTTGGCAAGCCCAGCTTCTGGGTACAATTTACCTAAAGACAAAAGGCCTAGTTGCTTCTGCTGACCTGATAGCTCCCACCTCCAGAGTTTGCCTCATGACCTTTGACCATGTGGCCTGTTGAGAAAGGGTGACTAGTCCCTATTTCCTCTTCACTCCTTGATGCTCAAGGAGTAATGCAAAACAGGAAGCCACATAGCTGTACATTCATTGTATAGTTAGGAACCTGGGGAGGAGAGAAGCTGTGTCCCTAACCATTCCAACAAAGGTACAAACCATAGCAACCAAAGGAAAGGACACCACTTGATAACATAGAAGTTTTTCTTTTCTTCTCCCAAGTATATGAAGAGTGGCATTGGTTGTTAACTTTAAAGTCAAGGACCCTTCTGTTGAGCTTAGCTCTTGCTCTCAATATCCAACTGCATCTGAAGCATAATTAATAGCATGATAAACTCAAGTTGTGGGAGAGTTAAGTGAGAGGCCTCTTCTATGAGTTCCCCTACAAGGAGCTTGTCATAAAGAGGGTTTATTCAACGTTAGAAGAGCTATTAACGTGTGTATTAAAAGTCATCTTTTCTCTGGGCCTCTTATTGGAGTTTCTATGTGTGGGCATGTTCCTTAAGAAGGAAGTGGGTGGACAAGAGCGCACTGGGTACAATTTGTGTATTTGCAAGAGCAAGCAGAGGCTTTCACTGAGGGGGAACATATGTTTCTGGGGCTCCATCTGTGCAAAAAGCTTTGCGTCCTGAAGTACTAAGAATAAAAAAAGACTTTTAGAATACTTCTATTTCATACATCTTTCATCATCTGTGAACCTTTGGAACAGTGTAACCGACCCTAATTAACTAGAAGTGCTACTCGCAGCACAGTTTGAAGTTCCCACCTGCACCTGTCCTAAGGGCAGCTCCTCCCACAATCCTTCGCGAGCCGAGTGTACGTGGGGCCTCTGAGGACGTGCTCGTCCTGGGTCTGAGTGCGCCTGCTTTGCAGGAGCCACGCCCCTGTCCCCTGCGGGCCTGGGTCCCTGTGGGGTGGGGCGGGGCTTGCGACGGGGCGGGGAGGGGCGGGGTTTGAGGCCGGTCCCCACGCCTCTGCGCTCTGCAGTCCCTTCCAGGTCGCTCCACCGACGCGATGGCCGTCCCGGGCTCACTGGCCGAGTGTGGCTACATCCGGACCGTGCTGGGCCAGCAGATCCTGGGTCACCTGGACAGCTCCAGCCTGGCCTTGCCCTCGGAGGCCAGGCTGAGGCTGGCAGGCAGCAGCGGCCGCGGCGACCCGGCGGCCCGGAGCCAGCGGATCCAGGAGCAGGTGCAGCAGACCCTAGCCCGCCGGGGCCGGAGTTCTGCGGTCGGCGGTGAGTCGAGCCCCACCCGTCGTGCTCGTCGTAGCTCTCGGCGGTGCGGACCTCTGTCCGCCCGCCCACCTGTTGCTCACCTTCCCTTCTGACGCGTGGTTGGTCGCTTTCGAACGCTTCCTCCCTAACCTTTGGTTCAGGTCTACCTTATTCGTATGTTACACAATTGTCTGTATTAAAGATTTCGATCGGTTTCACCTTTCACCGCTCGCTCCGGGTTCGTGCCCTGAGACTCTAAAAGCACTTTGAAATTTCATGCAGACTTTTGTATGCGAGATTGTTTTTCTGGAAAAGGGCGCTTTGAGCTTTTATTTGAATGTTTTAGAGTTTACGACATTCTATAAATATTTTTAGAAAGAAACCTTGAAAGCCCTGCAGCCCCTCCATCCTCTAAGTTGAGGTTACCTCGCCCGTGTACTTAGGAGTGCGCCACTCAGTATCTACTGTGAGTATTTGATCTGCGACTGAACAAATTGAGCAAGTCGCCTTTGGGCCTGGGAGCAACTTCAACACCCTGTGGAGGATAAGGAGGAGGAAGGAGACTTTGGCCAGGCTGAAGGTAGCCCCGCCTGCCCACCTCACACCCACACACCAGCACCCAGCACCAACAGATTCGTGGGTGCAGAACCGCCCTCATTTTAAAAAAAAATCAAATCCTCATCACGCAGACTAGTTGACAGAACTGTGGTTGATCAGAAAGATTAGAAGCTCTGGCAAATGTGGTTACCATTAAGAATAATAATGCTTCCGTGCCAGCATATGGATTTCAAATAGCAGTCTGGGAGGCTGTACTCTTTTCGGTTTGTCTAAAGGTTAAGGCAGTTGATGTTTGCATACTTGAAAAACGTAAAGAGGTGTTTAATGATTTTAAGCTCATGTAACTGAGTGCCTATAATGTCCCTAATTAGGCTATGTGGCTCACACTTTATATTATCTTTTAAAAAGGAACTGTGTATTTTTTTCATTTCTCTTTCCATATGTGTAGATATAGATATGATTTTAAAGATATGCCCTCAAACTTCCTGTCCCTGCCTCCCATGTTCTAGGATTGCAGACATGAGCCTCCTGGGTTTTTTGTGGATCCAAGCTTAGAGACAAGGAAACTGAGCAAATAAATAACAGTCAAGATTCCAGATAGAAAGTGGCAGAGGTGGTATATAAAAGCCAAAATGTGGAGTTTTAAACCTATCGTTAGTTATGTTTGATTGGAAACCAAGCTTCCCTGTAACGACTCCTTTTCCTCTAAGTAAAACTAAGGAAGTTCTAAGAGGATGGGAAGGTTTACACAAGAAAAAAAAAAAAAACTCTCTTATTCCCTGGTGAGAAGAAAAACCATAATTTAGGGTTAGAAATGTGGCTAAGGACTCCAGGACGACTGAGGTCAGTGTTTGGCTAGTTCTGCCATTGCATCCTGCAGTGTGAACAGCCTCTGCCCAGTGCTAACCTGGAACTGAAGAGCCTCTCTGTTAAGGGAGCATAGTGCATATTAAAGATTCTTCCTTATCCTGTAAGGATGGCCAGCCCAGAAGCAGGCATCAGCTAGTAAACAAATGGAGGGGGGCGTCCAGTGTGGGCAGAAGGAACAGGGAGCTTTGCCGAGCACCTATCATGTAGCAAACTGGCATCCCCGATCTCATGGGTTTCCATTTCATTATGTTCTTAAATGGAATTGAAAAGGTGAATGAGCTAGATCAGGTGACCTGTTTCAAGTGGGAGGCACGTGTCTACCCACAGCTGTAGGATAATGGTCCAAGCCTCACAGAATTGGTGTCTCCTCTCTACAAAATAATACAGGAGCTGTTTGGTGAATTCAACCACTGCCACTGAATGTGTTCTTTTTCAAGGGGCATCATTCAGGTGCTGAATTAAACACACATTTGGTATGCTTTGTAACAAGAAGTTTAAGCCCAAAGAAATGCAGTCCTGAATCAAAAGCCATAAGTACCCAGAGAACAGCAAGGGTGTCGCAGAGTACTCAAATGATAAGCTCTCCCAGCCACAGAGAATTTTGAAAATATGTTTGGAGGAACTGTGATATTAGTTCCCCACCCCACCCTCCCACCCCCAGACTCTGAAACTAGGATTTTTAAATCTCAGAAATTTGCTAGGATTGGGCACGGAAGGTAGTTGGAGATGTGTTACTGTAGAAGAGGTAAGCAGAAATATTTCATCGAGCCAAGTTGATGTGGGAGAACAAGGGCACAGCCGTGGTGCTTCTGTGCTTCTGTTCAGTTGAGTGGTTCTTCCAACTAACGGATAAAGCCAGGAGCTATTTTTGATTACAACAGAGCTCTTTAGCAGGCTACACAGAAGTGCAGCTTAGGGGAGGGGAAGTCATCAGACCCCTACTCTGAAAGGAGGTCAGCTACAGGGAACTGGCTGGAGCAGCAGCATGAGGTGACTCCCACATGTTTAATCGAAGTACTTGGAAAGTGTTTGGGACTCCTGGTGGCTGTATTGCTTTTATATTTTCCTTATATCTGTGTCCTATCTGTAGTGCGGAAACACAGCAATACTGAAACAGTGCTGATCTGGAAAGAGTGACCCTGATGTCACTGCCCTTACCCCAGTGCCCTAGAGAATTCTGGATTGTTGACATACCAGAAAGGATGAGGCAGCAGATAGTCTGCCGAAAGATCTGTAAGGCTCTTTCACCCTCTGTGTCTTTCTTATAGTGTATATCTTCACTGTAAGTCACTCACTGACATTTGGTATCATTTTAAACTGCTGAAGTATTTTAAAGTCAGTTTTATCTCCTAGGTTCAAAGGTGTCTGTGGCTGCATTATAAAATATGCATATGTTTTATCAAATTTTAAAATCTTATAAAAGTCAGAATGAAGCATTTAAAATGGCAAAGAAAGAGAGCAAAGATAGCAAAAAAAATTATACTGTAAAGCACTGTTTTACTTATTACATTGTTTCTCTCTCTCTCAAATGCCTAAATAGAAAGAAATTGTAGTATGTAATGCTTGTAACTCACAGTGAGCTATATTCCAATTCATTTTACAAGGTCTTTGAAGATCTACCATCAAAGCTTCAATCATGCTTGTCACTTACATGATTTCCCGATGAAGCTACTATCAGTATTGGAGATTAGAGTGGATTCTGAAGAGGGGACTACACATTTATTTTGGGATTTAAATGGTGCCATTAACAAAAGCCAAGTGTAGTGGCTCGTGCCCGTAATCCCAGCACTGAGGTGGCTGGAGCAGAAAGAAGGATGGTTGTGTGTTTAGGATCAGCCTAGTCTATAGCATAAAACCGTGGTTGCGAGACAAAGGCAATTAATAAGTGCTACTAAAAAGAGAAATTATCTCATAATTATCATTTATAGTTGCCCTTTCAGAGAAGTGAAATAAAAGCTTTTAATGATTTTTAACTAAATTAGAAATTCAATTTTAATGTAAAACCAATGCTAAACTAACTGAAGATAAAATAGCATAAAGCTTTGTGCTGTAAGACTCCTTTGCTAAAGGGTATTACATAAATGAATCACTCTTGAGTGAGAGGATTAGTCAGTTCCAAGGATAGGAGACAGGAGGGGAGAAGCCACTGGCGGGACTGTGCTCATGCTATTCTGAATGTGAGTGTCATCAGACCTCAGGGTGCAGTGACTTTCATGTTATCCCATAGCACACTTTCATTCAGATTTGGTAAAGTAAATTTTTTATGTGAGGGTTTTCTGTTTTTACAACCTTCTGATTATACTCTGTCAAAATAGAATACCAACAAAGTGAAGGTTAGAAAGAACAAACTTCTCAAGTGGGAAGAACATATCCTTTTGTGGGTAAAGGGCAGAGTGGGAGAAGGATAAGGACGCTCACTGCAGAGTCAGTGGAACTGTGAGAAACCAAAAATCTGGGATCACATGATTTGATTTTTGAAAAAGCACTATTCTTTAGAGCAGGAATAACCTTAAGGAAAAGACCTGGCTGTTGTCAGAGTTGTCATGTGCTAGTGTGCTGTTGTCATGGGAACAGAAGGCCACTCTTTAGAACTGATTATTCTAGCTATTTGTGACTTGTTGGTGCCTTCTCTTACAGTATCCTTTTGTATATCAACTTTAAAACTTTTTTCTCATGTATTAAAATAAGGCTTGTTTTATTTTATCATCATATTGTTCAACATTAATATTGATATAGAACTTAATAAGAAATATGGAACTGGAACACCAGATTTCATTAATGTGATCTACAATGAGAGCATTTGGTTCCTGCTCAGATGAGCTTCAAGATACTCAAATTATTAATTATTTAATTCTGAGATAAATGTAGACCTCTATTTTGTGCATATATCCAAATGTATTTACACACAAGTCCCATGCTCCTCTTTGTGAAGGAAACACTAAGTATCATCAGCAAGACTGGATATAAACCATGAATTAAGATATTTTTTAATTTTTGTGCCAAAGTAACCCCTTCCCTTCAGCTCAGTAAATTAAGAATAACAGTATATAAAGTTTCCTTTATAATAGAACAGCAGTTCTCAACCCACATACCAAATATTTATATTACGATTCATAACAGTAGCAAAATCATAGTTATAAAGTAGCAATGAAATAATTCTGTGGTTGGTGGTCGTCATACATGAAGAACTGTATTAAAGGGTCATAGCATTGGGAAGGCTGTGACGACTATAAGAGAAACATTAAAAAAAACCTATTGTATGTATTTTATACATTGGATATGGGGCTTGAAAGTATACTTTTAAGTGTTTAGAGATCTGATTGGCAGCTTAGTATGTAGGCCGAAATAAAAGTATTTAAAAGTAGTCTGCAGCATTACTGTACCATCGAAGGAATGCACATACTAACTGAAATATAGCTTTAACTATAATAATGTTATAATAATATCCAAATTCTGTAATTTTATCATTTCCAGAATTTCAAAGAAAAAACATTGCATGTTTGAAGCTTTCTGGTTACTTTAGACTTAGGATCACATCAATTTACTGAATCTTGTAAGATTGTAAAAGCTTTTACATTTTTATTTTATTTGTTTTTTGCTCTGAGTGTTTTTCATGCATGAAAGGCTTGCACCACGTGCATGTAGTGCCCACAGAGGCCAAAAGGGGGCATCAGATTCTCTAAGAAACTTGTGAACTACTCTGTGGATATTGGTAATCAGACTCGGGTTTTCTGCAAGAACAGCCTGTGCAATTCTTATCCATTAAGCCATCTCTTCAGCCTCAGATTGATGTTTTTTTATTTTTATTTTTATTTTTTTTTAGTTGAAGGATAGAGACAAATGAACATTTTTCTTGATTGGTAGACCAAAGGTATACATACAAGTCATACAGATAAGAAATTTACAAATACATATCCAAATATAGAATCACCCTCGACAAACAATGTCAGTTTTTCTGATTCCTCAGTGAGAGTTCTCTACATTTTGTAGAAAGCAGTTTCCTTTCTTCACCATGTGCCCAGAAACACAGGAGGGGTGATGCCTGAGGAGATCCACGACTGTTGACCTCACTGCAGAGATGCATAGACCAGCAGCAACCTGCAGGATGGCGCTGACCTAATCTGTGTATGGAGGCTATTGTGGAAGTCTGAGTGACACTGCTCCTGAACATTTAATTTCCCAGGTGCTGCTGCAGGACTCTTTGAGAAGTGTAGTATGAGATACAGTTCTTTGTGTGGAGGAGGAAAGGCCCACTTTATGATAAGAACCTCTTGCTGCTCTGATCTGGCCCTGCTCTGTTTTCCATGCAGCTACTAAGTGAAGACTCTAAATTCTTTGTGGTTGTTTCTGAAATGCCTTTGAGTTTCGGCTGCTATCTACAGGAATAGAATGTTTTCCTCCTGGCATTCCAAATTCTCTGTAATGTGATGCCTGCAGCTTGTCATGCTCATTCTTTCCTGTCACTACCATGTCCTCAGCAAGCACAGAGTTTATCTTGTTACTCTCATGCCTCCCTGACTCCCTCCTTCCTTTCTCTCTGCCTAGCTAACTCACTTCAGTTGTGTCACTTTGTAGGTGGCCTTCCCCTGTTCCTGACTTCTACCACATACTGGAGATGGGGATTTTTAGTGCTAGTTAAAGAATGTGATAATTGTGAATCATAGAAGGTTTCAGCAAGAAAGAAACATAAAAATGCAAATTTCCTGCGGAAATGCATTTGGCTTTAAATATAAGGAATATTTAAAGAAGAAAGCAGTTCTGCTTAGTAAAGTGAGAAGGTTGGCCCCAGCCAATGAAAAGTTGAGAGATATAATGGGTTGAGATTCCTCATTAAAAACAACAACAAAAAAGCATATTGAAAAATTGTAATTGTTTGTTTTTGACCTGAAAGTTTCAGTGGACTTTTGGCATTTCGCACAAATGGCCAGGATGGCCTCCAACCCCTAAGCTGGAGGAGATTCCCTTGCTCCACACCCTGAGGAGCTGAGACTTTTGAGACACAGGAATGCAACCAGATCAGCAATTTAAAAAAAAAAAAAAAAGAAGAATTGATTGTGGTTTTTGTTTTTAGCCTTTTGTGATAGCTGCCTAAGATCTCAGTCTGTGTAGACAGATTGGCCACAAACTCACACATCTGCCTGTTAGACGTCCCCACGCAGCTTAGAACAGACAACACCAGACCAAATGGTTCCGGGGGGGTGGTTATTCAGGGCAAAGGTGGGGGGGAGAGA
>NW_021604750.1:148419-163533 GCF_004785775.1 Grammomys surdaster | reverse complement strand
TCTGCCTTTATATGTTACTTGACCTTTTTCCCTTACTGCTTTTAGTATTTTTTCTTTGTTTTGTGCATCTGATGTTTTGATTATTATGTGACAGGAGGTATTTTTTTTTCTGGTCTAGTCTATTTGGTGTTCTGTAGGCTTCTTGTATGTTTATGCACATCGTGTTCTTTAGGTTAGGGAAGTTTTTCTCAATAATTTTGTTGAAGATATTTATTGGCCCTTTAAGTTGGGAATCTTCACTCTCATCTATACCTATTATCCTTAGGTTTGGTCTTCCCATTGTGTCCTGGATTTCCTGGATGTTTTGGGTTAGGAGCTTTTTGCATTTTGCGTTTTCTTTGACAGTTGTGGCAATGTTTTCCATGCTATCTTCTGCACATGAGATTCTCTCTTCTATCTCTTGTATTCTGTTGATGATGCTTTCGTCTATGACTCCTGATCTCTTTCCTAGGTTTTCTATTTCCATGGTTGTCTCCCTTTGAGATTTCTTTATTGTTTCTATTTCCATTTTCAGATCCTGAATGTTTTTGTTTAATTCCTTCATAGTGTTTTCTTGTAGTTCTTTAAGGAATTTCTGTTTCCTCTTTAAGTGCTTCTACCTGTTTACTTGTGCTCTCCTGTACTTCTTTAAGGGAGTTACCTATGTCCTTTTTTAAATCCTCTATTGTCATCATGAGAAGTGATTTTAATTCTGAATCCTGCTTTTCAGGTGTGATGGGGTGTCCAGGACTTGCTATGGTGGGAGAACTGGGTACTGATGATGCCAAGAAACTTTGATTTCTGTTGTTTATGTTCTTGGGCTTGCCTTTCGCCATCTGGTTAACTCTAGTGGTACCTAGCCTCACTGTGTCTGACTGGAGTCTGTATTTCCAGTAATCTTGCTTGTATCAGAACTCCTCAGAGTCCAGATGTCTCTGTGGTCTTGTGATCCTAAGCTCCTGGGTGTAAGAACTCCTGGGACTCAGGCCACCTCTGGGATCCTGAAATCCTGCTGCTCTGAATGCAGAGGTTCCTCTAGGATGGCTCAGGATTCAGTATCTCCACAGGAGCAGACCAGCTATTTGTCTGCCTCAACCAAAAGGACCAGGCCAGGGTGGAAGGGAAGTGGAATTCCAGAGAGGCGGTGTTTGGGTGGCTGGTGGGTCTTGAGCCCCCCTGTCTCCCAGTTGTAACTCTCAACCAGTGTTTTAAAACACGTACATACAAACTTAAATGCATGTCATGCTTCTGATCATTGTTCACTGGTACATTTGTATTCTAAATTACTTTAATGTTTTCTTAATTTCAGGAAACCTTCACAGAACCAGCAGTGTTCCCGAGTATGTCTACAAGCTACACTTGGTTGAGAATGACTTTGTTGGAAGGCAGTCACCTGTCACTAGGGACTATGACATGCTTAAGGTGGGACATCAGTGAACATAACCTGTGATCAGATTATCAGGAAAGCAATTTCAGACTCTGGGGGCAGGGGGTAATTTGTCTCAAGTAGTCTCCTTTCCCAGTTTTTGAGAAAATTTGTGTAAACATTATGGAAAACTGGGACTTTAAAAGTTTAAACAATATTAAATTCTAGTACAAATAAATATGACTCAGGGTAACCCAAAGGTACTGACTTCCATTTTATTAAAAGAAATGAGCATGTTAAATTGTAATCCCAGAGTCAGTCATTAATGCTTTATTTACGTTTTATTTCTCTGTTAGGCTGGTGTGACTGCCACTTACGGAAATCGTTGGGGGAGAGGGACAGCACAGTACAGTTCCCAGAAGTCAGTGGAGGAGAGATCCTGGAGGCAGCCTCTGAGGAGACTTGAGATTTCCCCAGATAGCAGCCCAGAGAGGGCCCACTATGGGCACAGCGAATACCAGTATGCCTGGCGGAGCCATGTGGTGCCTGGTGGGCGCCTCACCCTGCCACGCTATGCTCGCTCAGAGATCCTGGGCCTGCGCCAGGCTGGCACAGCCCGCAGGCCACCTGGGTGCGGGTCACTCAGCGATGCTGTCTTCGACAGCCCTCTCAACCCTGCGATTACCACCCACCCTCCTGGCACCAGCCACAGCGCGGGCAGCCTGCTGGAGGAGACCACGGTGCGCGTGAGCCAGGCTCGGCTTCAGGGCACGCAGAGCAGAGCCGCCCGCTCTTCCTGGCCCCGAAGCTCAGTCCGCAGCACCCTGCAAGAGCCAGGAAGGATGCTGCCCACCGCAGGCCAGGCTGCGATGGGCAGCGGGGATGCGCATGGGGACAGGAGCGCCTTCGCTGGCGCCCAGCTGGGGTGAGCCTCTAAACCTGCCTCACAGTTTTATATTGTGTTTATGCATTAACTTACCTTTTGCCCCAGTCTTCTAGCATTTTGCTAATGTCCGACTTAACCCTGTATTCTCAGCACCCTAAGAGCGAGGTAGGTTCACAAAAGACCCTGTAAAAATGTATCCTGAAAGAGGAATGAAGAAATGAAAGAAGACCGAGATAAAATAACGACTTTTTGCTACCTAGATCCTTTTGTTACTTAAATTCTACAATCACTAGCCGTAGTTGTGTCAGAATATTGTTTTAACGGACAGTGTAATTTTCATAGAATATTTATAAAATATTTAATTATATTTCAAAGAGTAATCTCTTATGGAGATTCTCAAATTCTAGAGACTAGGAGGAGTTAACTCTTATTTCTGAAGGGAAAGTTTTGTTTCCCCCGGGAAAGAGAGGCAAAGAGGCATTCGTCTATCGAGGACCCAATGGCAGCTGCCTTCCTGCTGGTGTCCTGTACAAATCAGAGCCTTGGCTGCTGCCGGAAACACTTACCACGCACCTGCACGCCGCATCTTCTGCCCTTACTCTGCTGTTTCACATTTCCCTTTGGCCAGACCCTCTTTCCAGACTCTACCTTTTTATGCCCTCTGAGTATATTTTCATATGTGTGGGTCTTTCTTATGGAATATCTAAATACAACTGTAAACTTACATTGTGATGCAAAGTACTAAACTATGGGTTTATTTTCCCAGAAGATTGGAAATGTTTCAGTCAGGCAGTGGCTGATGGCAGTTGGAAACAATCTTGAGGAGACACTCAGCATGTGTCCAAAACAGACTAAAGAGAAAGGTGGTGGTTTTTTGTTTTTGTTTTTGTTTTTGTTTTTAAATTACCAAGTGAGGAGCTGGAGAGATGGCTCAGTGGTTAAGTGCACTAGCTGCTCTTCCAGACGACCCAGGTTCAATTCCCAGCACCCACATGACAGCTTTTCATTGTCCAATTCCAGGGGTTCTGACAACTTCACACAGATATACATACAGGCAAAACACCAATGCACATAAAATAAATAATAAAAGAAATCACCAAGTGAAACATTATACATGGATTTTTCTTTTTTTTTTTTTCTTTTTTTTTTTTTTTTTAAAGATTTATTTATTTATTTAATGTATTTACCATTGCTCTCTTCAGACACACCAGAAGAGGGCATCAGATCCCATTACAGATGGCTGTGAGCCACCATGTGGTTGCTGGGACTTGAACTCAGGACCTCTGGAAGAGCAGTCAGTGCTCTTAACCGCTGAGCCATCTCTCCAGCCCTACATGGATTTTTCTATAAATGAAATTTCTGTACTTCTTAGAGTTGAATAATTCAACAAATGAATCTTAGATGTCTCCAGAGTACCCTGTACTTCTATAAAGCCCTATAGAGAGAAAAACTTGGGGTGAGGATCTGGGAAAGGAAAATAAGCAGGGCGTGTTGTAAGCAACAGCTCTGTGTGGAATGATTAGAGAGTGGAGAGCAGTGCACTCTGGGATCAGAGAGAGACTAAGAAGGGTGGACCTTCAGTAAATCACCAGGCAACTTGCCACCTACAGCAGGTTGGAGCAAACAACAGGTCACACTGAGTGTCCTGAATATCATGTTTATGCTAATTATTATTCTAACAATAGGAAATCATATATCCTTATTTTTTACCATATAAAGGAGAATTCTTTACAAAGGAAAGTAAGCCCCAAAGCATCCAGCGTTTATATACCGTTTGAACCAGGGAATGGAGCCATGGAACAGAGGCCAGGAGCTGTGTCTCTGAAAGCTAACAGAGGATAAGTGTTTGTTTATTTTTTATATTTTATTTTATTTTATTTTTTATTTTTATTTTTTTTTTTTGAGACAGGGTCTCTCTGTGTAGCCCTGGCTGTCCTGGAACTCACTCTGTAGACCAGGCTGGCCTCCAACTCAGAAATCCACCTGCCTCTGCCTCCCAAGGGCTGGGATTAAAGGCGTGCGCCACCACTGCCTGGCCAAGTGTTTGTTTATTAACAGAAGATAAGTGTTAGTGCCTCTTTCAGCCTAATCACTAGCCTCTGAGGAGAAGACTATATCTTCTCTTGTGCAAGGAGGTTATCTTTCTTCTGGAAAATTTTGTGGCCTGCTTTGAGTAGCACAGGGAGGTCCAAGACTGCTTTCCTATATGTGGTTTCCAAGTACCTTTCAGTCTGACATAGTCAATAACGGAAACTGCATATTATGAGGTGATATATTCTGAAACCTCAAAGAGGTTTTTTTCTTTCTTTCTTATTTTGGACTCTAATTTTCCTGTTGGAAAAACTTGCAGTTATACTTCTGTCTCCTATTTTAATTAATAATTTGTGAAAAATAATCAGTTGTCCTTTTGTAATGGAATGCTGACCACACTGGTCATCACTAATTTTACTTACGTTGAGCGAGCATGTCATGCAGACATCAGGACCACTGAGGATGTAGCATCTTCCCATCTCTTACACATGCCTGCTTTCCACTGGGTCTTTCTTTCTAGAGTCACTTCCCAGTTGAAGGCTTGCTTTACCGTCTCAGCTCAGACTCCTGTGATGCTCTCAGAAGTGTCTGTCTCTAAGCTTTCCACTAACAGGACTGAGTCATGCCCATAGCAGCATTCTTTTCACACCTTGAACAGTCGGGCAATTTTCATGTCTTTTGACAACACTTACAGGAGCCTGATGGCTTCAGAGATGTAACCGTAGGCTATATCAGGAGATAAAGAGTGGGGAAACTGTGTGGCAGGAGTGTAAGCTGGGCATTCAACACACAAAAAATTACTAGAATTTTTTTTGAGGAGGATCATTCTTTCTATAAAGGCTCTTATTCTGACAAATAGCATTTTGTGTTTTTCCTGTTGTATTTGTTATTTACATTTGTTAATTTTTAAATTTGTATGTATATGTGTGTATGTGTATGGTGTGTGTATATATATGTGTATGGTGTATGTGTGTATGTATATGTGTGGTGTGTATATATGCGTGTGTGGTTTGTATTTATGTGGTACATGTATGTGTGTGTGGTGTGTATGTATGTGGTGTGTGTGTGCATGTGTGTATGTGTATAATGACACTGTGTATGATGTGTGTGTGTATGCATGTGTATATGTGTGTGGCATGTGAATCTATGTGTGATGTGTGTATGTATGTGTGTGGTGTGTATGTGTGTGTATATGTGTATATATGTATATGTGATATGTGTGTATGTGTATGGAGTCAGTGTGTGTTTGTGAGTCTGTGTGTGGAACATGTATGTGCATGTGGTGTGTGTCTGTGTTTGTATGATACGTGTGTGGTACGTATGTGTATATGTATTGTTGTGGAAACCATGGAAGTACACTGCTATCAAGCTTTCACCTCAGCTGAGCTACACTAAGAATCAAAATTGTTGAAGGCTCACTTTTTGAGTTCCTAGTTTAGAAGACAGGAACCTGGGAACAACTGTTCTTTCTGATCTCTCAGTTATCTCCCCAAACCCATCTAGCAAGTCAATATTTCTGTGGACCTCAAAAAGTGTTATCTTGTAGCCCACATTGGCCTTGAACTTCTGATCCTTCTGCCTCTACCTCCCAAGTCCTGGATTATAGGTTTGTGCTACCACCCTGGTACTGGGGGTTGAACACAGAGCTGAACATTGTAGCTTTGGCCTGACATCTTTTTTTAAACCAATTACAATTGTTTCCTGAATTATATTTTCAAATATGGAAACATTATACACTTCTTAGTATAGAGGACACCAGTGTTCTGCTTTTCTTTAAATACCTTTATACACATGAAGTACCTTTCAGCACAACATAAATAGTAGCCAAAACTTCATATTTTGGGGTAGCATATTCTGAGATTCTGTGTTGAAAATATATTACAGCAAATACATTATATTGCTTCTTATGTCCATACCTGCTGTATGCTTACCACCACGTGGGGCACCAGTCACAGTGCTACGTACATTCACTTCTCACGTGTGCATATAGTAATTGGCAAAGAAAGATTTTCCACACTGAACTTGCTAGCATATGTTAGAAAACAATCTCACAAGATGTCTTGGGTGTTTTACTTGGAATGAGTTAACTATAACCATGTCCATTTTAGACTATCTAACCAGTCACCTCCCAGCAGAAATTACAAAGGAAAGTATTGCTCTGAGAACTAGTTGGGGTTATGTTTCACAGGCAATGTCCTCCATAAAGGGGACCTGTAACTAAGCTGCCTACTAAGCTACAGGCGAACTTTGTTACAATGGCCAAAGGAAGGGTAGCAGAGTGGGGTTGAAGTGTTAACAAAAGGCATTTCTAGAAAGACGGTTACATATTGCTTTTCCTGACGCATCTGTCACACCAGCATGACTTATTTTACTAAAACAAAACCGAGTTTTTCTGGCAGTTGTTGTATTTTCAAGTAAAAGAGCAGATTCTGAGCAACTCTGAGAAAATCTAATTTTTTTTTTGTTTTGTTTTGTTTTTATTTTTAGGGAGATGTTTCTACTGTAGCTGTGAAATTCCCAGAGTAGTGATAATTTTTAATTTCTATGAACACATTTTCCTTAAACTATGTTTAAATGGTTATATTAGGGGGAGGGTTTGGAGTAATTGTTTTTTTGTATAATACTGTACCTATTTATCTTAGAGAGTTGCATTTCTCTTTTTAGGACACATTGTTACCCTCTTCTACAACACCTTCAGAGACCAGTTTAAGGGGAGCTAGAGATACTCTGCCTCTAGCCTGATACCCTCTGATTTCCAGGACTGATGTTTCTTAGGCTAAAGAAAATCTAGAGTGCAGATGTTATAGGTGCCTCCTAATACTGGCTAGGTCACTCACGGGAATCAAGAGAGCACGGTGTGCATTTTCACCATGTTGTCTGTGACTGTTTGTCTAGGAATGCAGACATAGAGATGACCTTGGAGCGAGCCGTGAATATGCTGGATGCAGACCATGTACCAGCGTCCAAGATCTCTGCCGCAGCTACCTTCATACAGCATGAGAGCTTCCAAAAATCTGAAGCACGAAAAAGGGTGAGTGTCTTCTAAGCCCATGTTAAATCCAGCAAAGTGTCAGTGGTATGCTGACCTTGCACACCCAAACAAGTCCTTAATGTAAATGAAAACCTTTCACTGAAGGCCGAAACAGTGCCTCCTAGTATACATAAAGCCCAACACTGCACAAACCAGAAATGTGGACACAGGCCTGTAACCCTAGCACTCAGGGTGAAAGCAAATGGATCAGAAATTCAAGTTCATTCTTGCCTACACTGGGAGTTTAAGGAGAACTTGAGTTGCACTGACCTATGGGTGTAGTGGAGTGTCATTAGGACTCATTTTATTGCTACATTCCTCTAGCAGGACAGTAATATTTGATTTTCCACTAGGTCCCTGGCCTATCTAGTCTCAGGTTCTTGGTCACCCAAGCAGTGGTGAGTGTGGGTTCCATCTCATGGAGTGGGCCTTAAATCAAATAAAAATCTTGGTTGGTTATTTCCATAAGCTTTGTGCTACTATTGTACCAGCATATATTGTAAATCTTGAAATCTGTAGCTGAGTTGGTGTTTCCTTTTCTCCTGGTAGTGTGCACAGTATTCTCCAGTGTCATAAAGACTAGTCCTTAGGTGTGAAGGTTCTAGGTGGGCACCAGCTAGACTTCTCTGTGTTTAGTGAACTATATAGGTTGTCTTGAACAATGGGGCCTTTTCTGTTATTTTGTGGATGGCAACAAATATGCAATAGCCAGAGTTGTTTAAGGAGTCCCATGGAATCCTTTTGTCCAACAACACTGTGCTGGTAGTTTTATATCAGCTTGATACAAGCTAAAGTCATTGAGAGCAGGGAACCTCAATTGACAAAATGCCTTTATTGACCAGGTCGTAGGCAAGCCTGTAAGTCATTTTCTTTATTAGTGGTTGATAGGGGAGGACTCGGCCCAGTGTGGCTGGTACCATCCCTGGGCTGGTGGTCCTGGGTTCTATAAGAAGGCAGGCTGAGCAAACCATGCAGAGCAAGCCAGTCAGCAACACCCCTCCATGGCCCGTGCACCAGCTCCTGCCTCCAGGTTCCTGCCCTGCTTGAGTTCCTGCACTCACTGCTTTTGATGATGAACCGTGACATGAAACTGTGAGTGAAATAAACCCTTTCTTCCCCAACTTGCTTTTGCTCATGAAGTTTCATCACAGCAATAGTAACCCTTACTTAGACAAGCACAATTATATGTAACCCATTCCTGCCACTGGATGTTTCTTGTGCTGACGGGAGATGTCCAGTTAGAGCTCCACTCCATCTGCCTATCATTTGGCAATTTTATTTAGACCAACGATTTCTATGTATGTATTTTAGGAAGTTTCTACTGTATTAGGTTTTCATGTGACGCTCACATGGCCCTTAGTTTTAGCTATCCCTCCCCTCCTCTTCCCTCCTGTTCCAGTGCCACCACTACCACCCTCACCCATCCATCCATTCGTATCCTCTTTCCCCTAGAGGGATGCATTTCTCCAATGTAGTCTCCCACTCTATACCTCACCTCTGTACTTATAGGGATTGTAGCCTTCTTATCAAAGAATTAACAGCAACAACCACATATAAGTGAATATATACCATATTTACCTTTTCTGAGTCTGGGTTACCTCACTTAGGATGCCTTTTTTTTTTTTTTAGCTCAGACATTTATTTGTAAATTTCAGATGTCATTTTTAAAATAAATGAGTAATATTTTATTGTGTAACTATATTAAAGTTTTACAAACTCCATTGACATCTAGGTGGTTTCTAACTTCTTTTTTTATTATTATTATTTTTTTTATTGGATGATTTATTTACATTTCCTATGTTGTCCCCTTACCCCATCCCCCACCACCCCCTCAGAACCCCCAATCCCCTCGCCCCTCCTCCTTCTTCTCTATGGATGTAACCTCTATCTACCCCCCCCACTCCCACCTCCCCACCCTCAAAATTCCCACCCCCTGGGGCATCCAGCCTTCATGAGGTCAAGGTTCTCTTCTTCCACCTATGCCCAGCAGGGCCCTCCACTTTTACATATTCAGCTGAAGCCCTGGATCCCCACCTAAGTGCTCCCAGGCTGGTGGTTTAGACCCTGGGAGCTGTGGTTGGTTGGTATTGTTGCTCTCCTCATGGTGCCGCAAATCCTTTCAGCTCCTTAAGTCTTCACTCTAACTCCTCTATTGAGAACCCCATGATCAGTTCAATGGCTAGTTGTGAGCATCTGCCTCTGAATATGTCTGACTCTTGAAGGCCTCTGAGGAGATATCCATATCAGGCTCTTATCAGCATGCACTTCCTGTCTTCCACATCAGCATCTACATTTGGTGATTGCACATGGAATAGATACTCAGGTGGAGTGGTCTTGAGACGGCCCCTCCTTCAGTTTCTGTCCCTCACTTTGTCTCCATATTTGCTCCCTTGAGTATTTTGTTGCTCCTTCTAAGAAGGACCGAATCACCCTCACTTGGTCTTCCTTCTTTATGGGCTTCATGTGGCCTGTGAGTTGCATCTTGGGCATTTCAAGGTTCTAGGCTAATATCCAATAATCAGTGAGTGAATACCATGTGTGTTCTTTTGTGATTGGCTTACCTCACTCAGGATGATAATTTCTAGTTCCATCCATTTACCTAGGAACCTCTCGAATTCATTGTTTTTAATAGCTGAGTAATACTCCATTGTGTAAATATACCACATTTTTTGAATCCATTCCTCAGTTGAAGGACATCTGGGTTCTTTCCAGCTCCTGGCTATTATAAATAAGCCTGCTATGAACATAGTTGAGCATATGTCCTTATTATATGTTCGAGCATCTTCTGGGTATATGCCTAGGAGTGGTATAGCTGGATCCTCGGGTAATGCTATGTCCAATTTTCTGAGGAACCGCCAGACTGATTTCCAAAGTGGTTGAACCATCTTGCAGTCCCACCAACAATGGAGGAGTGTTCCTCTTTCTCCAAACCCTCGCCAGCATCTACTATCACCTGAGTTTTTAATCTTAGCCATTCTGACTGGTGTGAGATGGAATCTCAGGGTTGTTTTGATTTGCATTTCCCTGACGACTAAGGATGCTGAACATTTCTTTAGATGCTTCTCGGCCATTCGAGTTTCTTCTGTTGAAAATTCTTTGTTAAGCTCTATACCCCATTTTTTAATAGGGTAATTTGGTTGTCTGGAGTCTAATTTCTTGAGTTCTTTGTATATATTGGATATTAGCCCTCTATCAGATGAAGGATTGGTAAAGATCTTTTCCCAATTTGTTGGTTGTCGTTTTGTCCTATTGACAGTGTCCTTTGCCTTACAGAAACTTTGCAATTTTATGAAGTCCCATTTGTCAATTCTCGATCTTAGAGCATATGCCATTGGAGTTCTGTTCAGGAACTTTTCCCCTGTGCCCAAGTATTCGAGGCTTTTCCCCACCTTCTCTTCTATTAGTTTCAGTGTATCTGGTTTTATGTGGAGGTCCTTTATCCACTTAGACTTGAGCTTTGTACAAGGGGATAAGAATGGATCAATTTTCAATCTTCTACATGTTGTCTTCCAGTTGAACCAGCACCATTTGTTGAAAATGCTGTCCTTTTTCCACTGGACAGTTTTAGCTCCTTTGTCAAAGATCAAGTGACCATAAGTGTGTGGGTTCATTTCTGGGTCTTCAATTCTATTCCATTGATCTTTCTGCCTGTCTCTGTACCAATACCAGGTAGTTTTTATCACTATTGCTCTGTAGTACAGCTTGAGGTCAGGGATGGTGATTCCTCCAGAAGTTCTTTTATTGTTGAGAATAGTTTTCGCTATCCTGGGTTTTTTGTTATTCCATATGAATTTGAGAATTTCCTTTTCTAACTCTGTGAAGAATTGAGTTGGGATTTTAATGGGGATTGCATTGAATCTGTAGATTGCTTTTGGCAAGATGGCCATTTTTATTATATTAATCCTGCCAATCCATGAGCATGGGAGATCTTTCCATCTTCTGAGATCTTCTTCGATTTCTTTCTTTAGGGACTTGAAGTTCTTGTCGTACAGGTCTTTCACTTGCTTGGTTAGATTCACACCAAGGTATTTCATATTATTTGCAACTATTGTGAAGGGTGTCATTTCCCTAATTTCTTTTTTAGACTGTTTATCTTTCATGTAGAGGAAGGCTACTGATTTGTTTGAGTTGATTTTATAACCAGCCACTTTGCTGAAGTTGTTTATCAGGTTTAGGAGTTCTCTGGTGGAAGTTTGGGGGTCACTTAAGTATACTATCATATCATCTGCAAATAGCGATATTTTGACTTCTTCCTTTCCTATTTGTATCCCTTTGACTTCTTTTTGTTGTCTAATTGCTCTGGCTAGGACTTCCAGTATTATATTGAATAGGTAGGGGGAGAGTGGGCAGCCTTGTCTAGTCCCTGATCTTAGTGGGATTGCTTCAAGTTTCTCTCCATTTAGCTTGATGTTGGCTACTGGTTTGCTGTAAATTGCTTTTACTATGTTTAGGTATGGGCCTTGATTTCCTGATCTTTCCAAGACTTTTATCATGAAGGGATGTTGAATTTTATCAAATGCTTTCTCAGCATCTAGTGAGATGATCATGTTGGTTTTTTCTTTAAGTTTGTTTATATAGTGTATTACATTGATGGATTTCCGAATATTGAACCATCCCTGCATTCCTGGGATAAAACCTACTTGATCATGATGGATGATTGTTTTGATGTGTTCTTGGATTCGGTTTGCTAGAATTTTATTGAGTATTTTTGGATCAATGTTCATAATGGAGATTGGTCTGAAGTTCTCTTTCTTTGTCGGGGTTTTTGTGAGGTTTGGGTATGAGTGTAAATTGTAGCTTCATAGAACGAATTGGGTAGTGTTCCTTCTGTTTCTATTTTGTGGAATAGTTTGAAGAGAATTGGTATTAGGTCTTCCTCAAAGGTCTGATAGAATTCTGCACTAAAACCATTTGGACCTGGGCTTTCCTTTAGTGGGGAGACTTTTAATGACTGCTGCTATTTCCTTAGGGGTTATGGGACTATTTAGATGGTTTATCTGCTCCTGGTTTAACTTTGGTACCTGGTATCTGTCTAGGAAATTGTCCATTTCATACAGGTTTTCCAGTTTTGTTGAGTATAGGCCTTTATAGTAGGATCTGATGATTTTTTTAATTTCCTTAGTTTCTGTTGTTATGTGTCCCTTTTCAGTTCTGATTTTATTAATTTGGATACTGTCTCTGTGCTCTCTGGTTAATCTGGCTAAGGGTTTATCTATCTTGTTGATTTTCTCAAAGAACCAGCTCCTGGTTTTATTGATATTTTGTATTGTTTTTTCTGTTTCTATTTGGTTGATTTCAGCTCTGAGTTTGGTTATTTCCTGTCATCTACTCCTCTTGGGTGTATTTGCTTCTTTTTGTTCTAGAGCTTTTAGTTGTGCTGTCAAGTTGTTAGTGTATGCTCTCTCCAGTTTCTCTTTGTAGGCACTTAGAGCTATGAGTTTTCCTCTTAGCACTGCCTTCATGGAGTCCCAGAAGTGTTGGTATGATGTGTGCTCATTTTCATTAAATTCTAAAAAGTCTTTAATTTCATTCTTTATTTCTCCCTTGACCAAGTCATCATTGAGTATAGAGTTGTTCAGTTTCCATGTGCATGTGGGTTTTCCATTTGTTTTGTCATTATTAAAGACCATCCTTAGTCCATGGTGATCTGATAAGATGCATGGAATTATTTCAATCTCTTTTTTTTTTTGTATCTGTTGAGGCCTGTTTTGTGACCAATTATATGGTCTATTTTGGAGAAGGTACCATGAGGTGCTGAGAAAACGGTATATTCTTTTGTTTTAGGATGAAATATTCTATAGATATCTGTGAAATCCATTTGGTTCATAACTTCTGTTAATTTCAAAGTGTCTTGATTTAGTCTCTGTTTCCATGATCTGTCCATTGCTGAGAGTGGGGTGTTGAAATCCCCCAACTATTATTGTGTGAGGTGCAATGTATGTTTGAGCTTTAGTAAAGTTTCTTTTATGTATGTAGGTGCCCTTGCATTTGGAGCATAGATGTTCAGAATTGAGAGTTCACCTTGGTAGATTTTTCCTTTAATGAATATGAAGTGTCCTTCCTTATCTTTTTTGATTACTTTTGGTTGAAAGTCGATTCTATTTGATATGAGAATGGCTACTCCAGCTTGTTTCTTGGGACCATTGGCTCGGAAAATTGTTTTCCACCCTTTTATTCTGAGGTAGTGTCTGTCTTTGTCACTGAGGTGCGTTTCTTGTATGCAGCAAAATTCTGGGTCCTGTTTGTGTATCCAGTCTGATAGTCTGTGTCTTTTTATTGGGGAATTGAGTCCATTGATGTTAAGAGATATTAAGGAAAAATGATTGTTGCTTCCTGTTATTTTTGTTATTAGAGGTAGAATTATGTTTGTGTAAATATCTTCTTTTTGTGTTGTTGGAAGATTACTTCCTTGCTTTTTCTAGGTTGTAGTTTCCTTCCTTGTATTGGCTTTTTCCATCAGTTATCCTTTGAAGTGCTGGGTTTGTGGGAAGATATTGTGCAAATTTGGTTTTGTCATGGAATATCTTGGTTTCACCATCTATAGTGATTGAGAGTTTTGCTGGGTATAGTAATCTGGGCTGGCAATTGTGTTCTCTTAGGGTCTGTATGATATCACTCCAGGATCTTCTGGCTTTTATAGTCTCTGGTGAGAAGTCTGGTGTAATTCTTATAGGTCTGCCTTTGTATGTTACTTGACCTTTTTCCCTTACTGCTTTTAGTATTTTTTCTTTGTTTTGTGCATCTGATGTTTTGATTATTATGTGACGGGAGGTATTTCTTTTCTGGTCTAGTCTATTTGGTGTTCTGTAGGCTTCTTGTATGTTTATGGGCATCTTGTTCTTTAGGTTAGGGAAGTTCTCCTCAATAAATTTGTTGAAGATATTTACTGCCCCTTTAAGTTGGGACTCTTCATTCTCATCTATACCTATTATCCTTAGGTTTGGTCTTCTCATTGTGTCCTGGATTTCCTGGATGTTTTGAGTTAGGAGTTTTTTGCATTTTGCATTTTCTTTGACAACTGTGTCAATATTTTCCACCGTATCTTCTGCATTTGAGATTCTCTCTTCTATCTCTTGTATTCGGTTGGTGATGCTTGCGTCTGTGACTCCTGATCTCTTTCTTAGGTTTTCTATCTCCATGGTTGTCTCCCTTTGAACTTTCTTTATTGTTTCTATTTCTAGTTTCAGATCCTGAATGTTTTTGTTTAATTCCTTCTTTGTGTTTTCTTCCATTTCTTTAAGGGATTTCTGTGATTCCTCTTTAAGGGCTTCTATCTGTTTACTTGTACTCTCCTGTATTTCTTTAAGGGAGTTACTTAATTCCTTCTTATAATCCTCTATCATCATCATGAGAAGTGATTTTAATTCTGAATCCTGCTTTTCAGTTTTGATGGGGTGTTCAGGGCTTGCTATATTGGGAGAACTGGGCACTGATGATGCCAAGAAACTTTGGTTTCCATTGCTTATGTTCTTGGGCTTGCCTTTCGCCATCTGGTTAACTCTAGTGGTACCTGCCCTCACTGTGTAAAACTGGAGTCTGTATTTCCAGTTATCTTGCTTATTGCAGAGCTCCTCAGAGTCCAGAGGTCTCTGTGGTCTTATGCTCCTAATCTCCTGGGTGGAAGAACTCCTGGGACTCAGGCCACCTCTTGGATCTGGAAATCCTTCTGCTCTGAGTGCAGTGGGTCCTCGATGACTCAGGATTCAGTTTCAGCTGCTCTGAGTGCAGTGGCTCCTGGATGACTCAGGATTCAGTTTCTCAACAGGACAGGAGCAGACCGACTCTGTGTCTGCTCCAGCCCAGAGGACCAGGCAGGGGCGG
>NW_021604750.1:119011-148409 GCF_004785775.1 Grammomys surdaster | reverse complement strand
TGCTCCAGCCCAGAGGACCAGGCAGGGGCGGAAGGGAAGTGGAATTCTGGAGGGGCGGGGTTTGGGTAGCTGCTGTGCCCTGGATGTCCCTGGCTCCCGGATGTATCTCTGGGGCTTAGGGAGTGAGATGGAGTTCTTACCAGCTGCTCTGAGTGCAGTGGCTCCTGGATGACTCAGGATTCAGTTTCTCAACAGGACAGGAGCAGACCGACTCTGTGTCTGCTCCAGCCCAGAGGCGGTTTCTAACTTCTAATTTCAGCAGCAATGAACGTGGTTGAGTGAATGTCTGTGTCAAGATGAACCATCCATTGGGTGTATTCCCAAGAGTATTATTGCTGGGTCTTGAGGTACAGGTTTTCCCAGCTCTTTGCAGAATTGACACATTGATTTCCATCGTGGACATATAAGTTTGGATGACCACCAGCCATGGCTGTGTTCCTTTACTCCATAACCTCACCAGTGTGATCATAGTCGTTCTGAGAGGTGTAAGATGAAATCTTAACAGCGCTTTGATTTTGGTTGTCCTGGTGGCTAAAGATGTTGATCATTTCTTCAAATGCTTTCCAGCCATTTGAGTTTCCTCTTCTGAGAATTCTCTGTTTAGATCTGTTCCCCAATTTTAATTAATTTATTTGTTTTCTTCATAACCATTTTCTAAAGTTTTATATATTTGGGGTATTAGCCCTCTAGTGGATATGTAGTTAGTACAAATCTTTCTCCATTCTGTAGCCTGCTGTTTACTCTAATGATAGTGTACTTTGCCTTACTTTGCCAGTTTCATCAGTTTCCATTTGTTAATTGTTGTTGTTAGTGCCTGTGCTAGTTGTGTTCTAGTCAGAAAGTCTTTTCCTGTGCCAATGCATTCAAGATTATTCTTCAGTTTCTCTTCTACAAGGTTCTATCTGGTCTTACATTGAGGTCTTTGATCCATTTGGAACTCAGTTTTGTGCATTGTGATAAGTATTAATCTACTTGTATTCTTCTATATGTGGTTTCCAGTTTGGGCCTAGTTTTTGAAAATGCTATATTTTTGCCACGGTATATTTCTGGCTTCTTTATCATAAATAGGGTGTCCATAGGAATATGAACTTATCTCTGGGTCTTCACTTCAATTGAGTTCATCAGTATGTCTATCTCTTTGTCAATACCATGCTGTTTTGGTACTCTGTGTATTCCTTGGTCTGTAATTTGAGGCTGAGGCTGGGGAGGCCTCCAGCAGTTCTTTCATTGTTCAGGATTGTTTTAGCTATACTGTGGCTTTTGTGCTCCCATGTGAAGCTGAAAATTGTCCTTTTAAGTTCTGTAAAGAATTGTGTCAGGGGACCGGAGCCATTACAAGGTCCCGTTCAATTACTGGAGGTCAGGCCTCTATCCCCATCTTTGCAAGATTAGAATCGCCACAGCCCTTCTATACTTAGAGAAGGGAGGAAATGTCAGGGGCAGCCCTGATTACACACTGAAGGCCTAAAATCAGCCATAGGCCTGTCATACATGTATACTAACACCAAGTCTTGGGTCTCTGTGGAAAAACATTGAAACAGATGGCTATAAGCTATTGTAAACAGGCAGCTTTTATGGAAATTTACCAGCCTGAGTAGTCATAGACCTTGTAAATAGGTAGCCTTGGTAGACAATACCAACTTAGATAAGGACAAGTGAATCATAGGCAGAGTCGTAGTGATCTGTCCCCTGAACCTTCACCCAGCCAATACCCTGTTCTGAAAGATATCCGTACTCCCCTTGAACACCGACGCTCCAGTGTCATTCCCTTCCCCACATCCTGCCTTTCTGTGTTTATAACCCCTGTGTGAATGAATTACGATTTGAAAAAAAAATTATTAAAAAAAAAAAAGGCCGAGCGGTGGTGGCGCACGCCTTTAATCCCAGGACTTGGGAGGCAGAGGCAGGCAGATTTCTGCGTTTGAGAGTTCAAGGCTAGCCTGGTCTACAGAGTGAGTTCCAGGACAGCCAAGGCTACACAGAGAAACCCTGTCTCGAAAAACCAAACCAAAAAAAAAAGAAAGAAAGAAAAAAAAAGGAAAACAACTTACCAAATAGTCATTGGGAAACTAGTCATTTTGATGTTTATTTTTGACATTGTACTTTAACTATACCATTTCTCCCTTCTCTTTCTTCCCACCAGACCTTCCCATGCACCATTCATTCCTCACACTCCATCAAATTGATGACCTCTGTTTGGTACAGTGTTATTGCATGTACACATGTATTTGAACATATATATTTTTAATAAAATGTAATGATATTTGTAAAAAAAAAAGAATTGTGTCGGAATTTTGATGAAGATTTCAGTGAATCTCTACGTTGTTTTTGGTGGCGTGGCTATTTTTACTGTCTTAATTCTATTGATCTATGAGTATGGGAGATCTTTCCATTTTCTTTTCCCAATCTCCTTTCAATTTCTTTCTTCAATGTCTTGAATTATTTATCATACTTTAAGTATTCAAGGTATTTTATATTTTTGAGGATATTGTGAAAGGTATTCCTCTGATTTCTTTCTCAATATGCTTATTTATTTTAATATAGAAGGGCTGCTGATTTTTGTATGTTAATTTTATATCTAGCTACTTTGCTAAAAGTGTTTATCAAGTATAAAAATTTTCCACTGGAATTTTTAGGGTCACTGATGTAGAGTATAATATCATCTGCAAATACAAATATTTTGACCCCTTCCTTTCCACTTTGTATCACCTTCATCTCCTTCTGTTTTCTGTTCTAGCGAAGACTTCAAGTACTGTATTGACAAGGTGTGGAAAAAGTCCACAACCTTATCTTGTACCTGATTTTAGTGGAAAAGTTTTCAGTTTTTCTCTGTTTAGGTTGATGTTGGCTTTGGGCTTGTTATAAAATTGCCTTTTTTAGGCTTGAGAGATGACTCAAAGGTTAATGAGCACTGGCTGTTCTTGCAGAGGACCTGGGTTCAATTCTTAGCATCCACATGGACGCTCATAGCTGTTTGTAACTCCAGTTCCAGGGGATCTGACACCTTATTCTGGCCTCTGCAGGTACGGAGCATGCAAGCGATGCACAGATATACATGCAAACAAAACACCCATGTACATAAAACAAATAAACAAACAAAAGAAACATAAATTGCCTTTACTATGTTTAGATATGTCCCTTATAACTGTAATCTCTTCAAGACTTTTATCATGAAGGAGTGTTCAATTTTTTCTTAGGCTGCTTTTGTACCTAATGATCTCAAAGATTATCATGTGTTTTTCTCTTTCAATTCTTTTATATTGTGGATTATGTTTATCAATTTATTTATTTTTTATGTGTTCTTGGATTCAGTTTATAGGCATTTTATTGAATTTTTTTGCCTGTGTTCATAAAGGAAATTGGTCTATAATTTTCTTTTTCGAGTCTTTATGTGGTTAAGGAATTAGAATAACTGTGGACTCATAAAATGAATGGGGCTAGATTTTGTAGAATTCTTTGTATATTCTTTGTATTTTGAAGAATAATTTGAGTAGTATTGGATTTTAATTATTCTTTGAAAATCTGATAGAATTCTTCTCTAATACCTTTTAGTACTGGGGCTATTGGGGTTTTGGTTCTTGGTTTTTGATTTGTTTGTTTTGGTTTTGATTTTAGTTAAAAGACTTAATTACGGCTTCTATTTGAATTAGAATATATAGATATGTTTAAATTGCTAGTCTGGTCTTGATTTAATTTTGGTAAGTGGTTATATATCAAGAAAATTATGTTTCTTTTTTATTTCCCTATTAGGATTATGGGTTTTTAAAGTGTGTCCTTTTGAGTCTCTGAATTTCCTCCCTGTCTGTTGCTACGTCCCGATTTTTTATTTTTGTCTCTAATTTTGTTAATTTGGATCTTCTCTACCTTTTAGTTAGCTTGGCTAAGGATTTGTAAATCTTGATTGATGTTCTCAAAGAACCAACACTTTGTTTCACTGATCTTTTGTATTTTGTTTGTTTCTATTTAATTTATTTCAGCCCTGCTGAGCTTCATTGTTTCCTGCCTTTTACTCCTTTTGTGTGTCATTTCTTTGTTAGTGTTGTTCTGGAGTTTTCAGCTGTGCTGTTACATTACTAATGTTGAGTTCTCTCCAAATTTTTTAATGTAGGCACTTAGTGCTATGAACTTGGCACTTATAACCACACTCATTGTGTCCCATAAGCTTGGGTATGTTATGTATTTATTTTAATTTAATTCTAAACAGCTTTTAATTTCCTTCTTAATTTCTGAGTTTGTAATCTTTCTTATTGTGGATATTGTTGTCCAGCTTTCATCTATACTGGTCAGATTTGATGCAAGGTGTTATTTCAATTTTTTTAAATTTGTTTGTGTCTGAGTATGTGGCCAATTTTGGAGAAAGTTCTATGAGGTGCTGAGAAGAAGGTATATTCTTTTGTATTTGGGGAAATATTCTGTAAATATCTATTAGGTCCATTTGATTTTATGTCAGTCAGCTCCAGCATTTCTGTTCATGTTTTGTCTGGATGGCCTGTCTTACAAGTGAGAGTTGTCTCCCACTG
The DNA here is from genome assembly GCF_004785775.1 of Grammomys surdaster. Taxonomy (NCBI): domain Eukaryota; kingdom Metazoa; phylum Chordata; class Mammalia; order Rodentia; family Muridae; genus Grammomys; species Grammomys surdaster. Next base: position 143,889 of record NW_021604750.1, on the reverse strand, counting down.
TCAACATGTGATAGTCAGTATGTGATTTAAGTTTTAGTAATGTTTCTTTTGTGAACTTGGGTACCCTTGTGTTTGGTACATAGATGTTAAGAATTGCAATGCCCTGTTGGTAGATTTTTTTTTCTTTTGATGAATATGAAGTGTTCTTCCCTATCTCTTCTGATCAGTTGTGGTTTGAAGTTTATTTTTTTTAGATACTAAAATGGCTGCACCAGCTTGCTGTCCATTTGCTTGGAATATCTTTTTCCTTGTACTGTGACATGATGTCTATCCTTGATGTTAAGATTTGTTTCTTGGATGCAGCAGAAGGGTACATTTTGTTTTTAGATCCGTTTTGTTTTCTTGGGGAGAATTGAGACTATTGATGTCAAGAGATGTCACTGAGCAGTGTGTTGATTCCCAGTATTTCCTTGTTCTTGTCCTAGGCTTCCGCTCCCATCTTTTGATTTGCTGGTCAATATTATTTATTCCTTGTGTTTTCTTCAATGTGGTTAACTCTTCTGGTTGATGTCTTCTTTCCAGCACCTGCTGTAGGGCTAGGTTTGCAGACAGATACTTCTTGAATTTCCTTTTACCAAGGAATGTTTTTTCCCCTCCATCTATTGAAAGAATCAATCCTTCAATTTGATGTCTCCTAGAATGTGTAGATGATCTCACCAGGAATCTCAGGCTTTTTAGAGTCTCCATGTAAAACTCATGATTGTTGATCATTCTCCTTTTAATATTATTTCTTTGTTCCATGCATTTAATGTTTAATTATTATGTGCCATGGAAGAATTTCTTTTCTTGTTCAGTCCTTTAGGGTGTCCTGTATGCTTCTTGTTTTTTGATGGGCATCTTCTTCTTTGAATTAAGAACATTTTTTTTCTATGATTCTGTTTAAAATATTTCATGTGATTTTTGACCTGCCTTCCTCTATCCATAATATTAGTGTGCGGGTCAATGCTCACGCCTGGGGGTTGTGGGCGGCGGCACGGGCGTGAGCCGGAGCGGGCGGGGGGTGGGGGGTGTCCCGGGAACCAAGGCTCTCAGCGCTCTCTGTTGATAGTTCAGTCTCCACACGGTGAGGCTTAAATAGCTCACACGCTGCCAGCAACCGCAGGGTCCCCGGAACAGAGATGCCGGGCACGCAGGACACAACGCGGGCTAGGGGCCCCATGAAGGCGGTGCACCGGCTGCTGTTGTCAGGAGAAAGTGTCCTGCGGCCTGCTAGAACACAGAGAGCACAGGGGCGGGCGGAAAAGGCTTCTCTCCCCCCCTCCTCCCCCTTCCCCCCCTTCCCCCCCACGCGAGTTTTGACTTACACAATGAGTCCAGGATTTCAAGAGACACGTGGAGCTGAAGACATTTATTGGCATGGCAGTGGGTTTGGATGGTGGCAAGCTCTCCCAAAAAATGTCAGAAGGGGTTTGCTTATACTGGAAGTGGGCGGGGCTTTTAGGTAATATGTAAGTCTTGAGGCGGAGACCTGTTAGTCTCGTGCCTTACTTACGTGACCTGGCAAGGGGGCTGTATGTTAGGTCTCTGGGTTCTGGGGGCGTGGCCAAACACCCAGGATTCTACAGCCCCACATTAGTGGTTAGTCTGTTTGTTGTATCCCAGATTTCCTCAATGTTTTGTGCCAAGAGCTTTATAGATTTAACATTTTCTTTGAATGAAGTAACCATTTTTTCTGTCTTATCTTCAATACTCAAGATTCTCTTTTCCATCTCCTGTATTCTGTTCGTGAGGCTTGCCTCTAAGCTTTCTGTTTGAGTTCCTGAACTTTTCATTTCCACTGTTCCCATACTTTGGGTTTTCTTTAGTGATTTTATTTCCACTTTCCTGTCTTAAACTTTTTTTTCATCACATTCCATTGTTGTGTTTTCATAGATTTCTTTAATGGATTTATTCATAACTTCTTTAAGAACATCTAACATTCATAAAAGCTATTTTGAAGTCCTTGTCTTGTCTTTAGTGATATTGCATTTCTTGTGTTTTGCTGTCCTCTAATAGCTAATCATTGTCTTCTCTGTTATGTACTGTGTTTTTATGTTGGAGTCTAGGCATCTGTGTTAGGGGAGATTATAATTCTTGGTGGTAATACCTATTCTTATCCTTGTTGGCTGGGTGTTTTGTTCTTTGGTTTCTGTTGCCCTCTCTTGTTCTTAGGAGAGTCTGTGGCTATGGGGTGCCTGGTAGGGAATGCTTCTAGGATCCTGGTAGGTAGGGATTTCATGTAAGAAATTTTTTCTAGGTATTGAGAACTAACACCTAGGAATGTGGGTGGGCTAGAGGTGAGTGGTGTTGAGGGGGTCCCCAGGAGGAAAGAAAGTAGTGTGTGCCTCCAGGATCCATATAGTCCCCTAGAAATGGGGGCATAGAGGGAAAAGAGGCCACAGCAGGTAGAGGTGAGGCTAGGGGTTTGGATTTGGAGGGAAGAAGGCAAAGTGAAAATTGCCTACCTGTTTCCCTGGCCACTGTGGCCAGTGGGTCCCAGGGAATGCATGAGGGAGTTGGTGTCAACGACAAAGGGATGGGTTAGTGAGGAAGGATGTGAGAAAGATCTGTGTGATCTCAATGAGATGGGTCAGAGAAGAAGGTGAGGTCACAGAATGTGGTCTGCTACAGAGCTGGGAGTGAAGCTGAGAGATTGCATTTGGAGGAGGAAAAGAAAGTGAAACCCTCTTGCTCCTTTCATTGGAGCCCCACATAAAAGTGATTGCTAATACCAACAAGGTCAATATCAACCAGTCTTGAAACTTCCTCAACTAACAAAATTAGTCTAAAACTTTTCGATTTAGTGTCAGGTAGACTTTTAGAAAGGGAAAAGGGCAGCCACATTATTTGCTGAAACATCACAAGAATGGTCTCTAGTCCAGTTGGTAATATCTTCCCCTCTGAGTCACCTAGAGCTTGGCCTTCATAGTCTACATTGATCTCAGCACTGCTGTCTTCTAAGCTCCCACTAGGGTAGCCATTAAGCCCCCTTAGAGCTCAACCATTTTGTTAGTCCAGAATCACCGAATCTTTTACCTTCCTCTAGAGAACAGTATGGTCAGGCTTGTCACAGTGATAGCCTGTCTCTTGGTACCAAGTTTTATCTTAGTTACTTTTATATTGTTGTGACAAAACACCATGACCAAAGCAACTTACAGATGGAAGAGTTTATTGGAAACTAACATTTTCAGAGAGTGAGTTGATGACCATCATGGCAGGGACCATGACAGCCAGCAGACATGTTTCTGGAGAAATAGCTAAGAGCTTACACCCTTATCTGCAAAGCCCCGTTCCTCCATGACACACCATCTCCAACAAAGCCACACTTCCTAATCCTTCCCAAACAGTTCCACCAGCAGGAGACCAAGCTTTGCAATATATGATGACCCTTTGGAGCCACTCATTCAAACCACCACACATTGTGTGTTGTGTTTTTATTCAGTTCTAGGATTTTGTTGTTGTTGTTTCCTTCTTGATTTCTTTAATGACCAGTTCATTATTAAATATTGTGTTGATTTACTATTTGTCAGTGGATATCAGTTGCAAATAGCTTCTTCATTAGGGTGTGATCCTGTAGGGTCCATGTCTCCCTCTCAACACTGGGACCCTATTTGGCTTGAACACATGCAGTCCTCCTTGTGCATGCTGCCATAGTCTCTGTTTACATGTACATCATTCTTGTTGTGTCTGGATTACACTTTCCTTGAGGTCATTTATCATGTCTGGCTCTTAAAATCTTTCTGCGTCTGTCTTCCTGTGGCTGCAGACTAGTGGCCCACAAGCTTTCAGGGATTCTCCTGTCTCTGCCTCTCATTTCCTAGTAAGAACCTGCATGGATGTGCAAACCCCACAGCTTTTCACTTGATTTCTAGAATTCCAGAGTTAAACTTAGGCCATCAGGCTTAGAAGCAAGCACTATTACCTGCTGAGTCATCTTGCTCGTCCTCATATGCTTCCTGTATCAGAGAGGGAAGCTAGAGTTTGATATACTGTGTGATATAATACGCAAGTGTGCCATTGGCACCAGCTGCACAATGTTTAGGCACCTGTGTGCCTCATTTGATGACAAAGCCAATTGTCAGTCATAAAAAAAAGACTTCTTAACAATATCTGCATTATGATTATGCAAATGAGTGAGGTCTGTACCAAAAGCCCTTGCCAACTTGAAAATTTGCCAGGCAGATGTAAATGGAGGCAAAGATATGGACAATCATAGACTGCAAGATAACATCAGATGGCCAGATGACATGTTCATGAAGTCCTGATCTCTTTTATGGTGTTTGCAGCCTAAAACTCTTAAATCACTGCTCAGATTTAACTGTTCGTGTTTAACACTGTTCATGTTTACTTGTTTTCATTGACCATAATCTGCAAATCTAGTGCATTTATTTTATTTTATCTTGCTTTTTATTTTTTGTTCTTTTGTTTTATTTTGCTGTATTTGGAGACTGGGTTTCACTTTGTAGCTTACTAGCCTCCTCCTCCAGCTTCACAAGTGGTAGGATTACAGGCACTTAACTAGCATATTTAGGTATGCGAAATCTGTTTTTCTCTTCCCTTCTTAGGTGTAGCTCTTTCTCTTAGTAGACATATTCTCCCTTGCATGTATGGGTAGAAGAAATGTTTTAATTGGCACATTCAAAGGTATAAAATTTTTAGTTAAAATTCCCACATAGCTTCTGCCATCCTTTTAAGTACTCTAAGCAGTTGGCAGTGACTTAGATTTGGAGGTAGATTACAAGACCATGTTGCCAATGTTGCCATAGTAAATGTATTTTTCCTACTTTTGATAGTAATTTCTACTCATTTTTATTAATTATAAAATTTTTTTCATCAACCTTTTTTAATAGAAATCTGTATCCAGTTTTTTTCATATTTCAAACATAAATGTACTTTAATAAAGATAATCCCATTTCTTCTATCTCTTTCAATGATTATTACAGTGAAAGGTAACACATGGATTGTGGGTGCCCCTAATGAAATGCTAAGTAGTGTAAATGTAAAGGGAAATCACCTTTTTGACATGAAAGAAAATCAACAGTCACACAAATTCCACATGATTGAAGTAAGTAAAGCATAAAGTATAACAGTCCCCATTTCGTGTTTGGCACATATATTAATACATTTTCAAACTGCAAACAATTTAAGACCAATAGATACTAAAACCAACTAGCATAGTAATAAAATGCCTAAAGGTTATGAACATCTTAAATACCTAATTCCCATATATAACTTCTGTTACCAATCATATCTTCTGTGAGGTTTGAGCTGTTCAACGCATTATTTGATTCAGGAATTCCCAGAATTCACTAAGTGTCCTACAGAAAATTCATGTTGAATCACACCACTCCTCTCTAAACTGGCGGATCTTTTGATGGCCTTCATGTATGAAAACACAGGTATACCCGACTCACAATTTTGAAAAAAATGGAAGGCCTTCATACATGTCACTTTTTAATTTTATCCAATCATTGATCTTCTGAAGAGTTGTTTTTTCTTGACTTAATAGTTTTGCAACTTTTTTCATCTTTTGATCATTTCTTTCTATATACTTCAACCCTTCCAGCTGAAGCTGGTCCAGCTTTTCATCTCAGCTTTCATCTAGGGGTATGTTTTCACATATCACAGGATTAAATCTAAAATACATGTCAGGAGGTAATAGGCCATCAAGCATTATATGGACTTCCTCTGTATCTGTAGCACTGCTGATAACATCAGAGAGCTTGGTCTTCAGGCTCGCGTATGTTGAGGTATTCCCCACATCGCTCTCATACCGTCCTGTGCCCAAAGATACTATACACTCAAGCGGGGTATCTGGCCAGATACATTTACATTCATGCAGGGCCAAGGCCGAAGGGTTATTCAGAAGTAAACCTCCATCTTGATGAAGATCATTCCCCAGCGCATATTCTGCAAAGTAGCCTGGGGCAGCTGATGAGGCTCTAATGGCCTGCCACATTTTATGCTGACAGCCTCCTAAATAGTGAGAGTTGGTGCCAGGAAAATGACCATAGTTTCTGAACACAAAAGCTTTTGGTGTCTGTCCTCTGTTTACTATGGTACTTATAGCAGCTACCTGAGACTGCTAAAGACACATGGACGTCTCCAGCCATCTTCTCTCCAGCTCCACTCCTAATTATAAAAATTTATTCTAGAAAAAATACTCACGTAATTTTGTGTTCTTTCATCAAACTTTCCTAGTCCCCAGATTTAAGGTTATCTTACACGTTTTATTTTTTTCCAGGCTTTTATTACCAAGTTCTTTTTCTCTTCTTGAATACTCTTCACCCATTCTTTGTTACTTAACCTTTCTTGTGAAAGCTTAATGACAGATTTTGCCTCTGGAACAGCTGTTCTGTACAACCTGAGTCCCAGATTGTGCTGCATACAGTGTTGACTGATAAGTATTTTGATCAGTATCAGTGAACATCTTTTACTAAGATATCGAATATCTTAATGCCACATCAAAGTTAATAAGTAGGGTTATTGTATAGTCAGAGTTCTCTAGAGTCACAGAACTTATGGAATGTCTCTCTAGATAAAGGGAATTTATTGTGATGACTTACAGTCTATAGTCCAACCAACCCAACAATGGGCAGCTGTGGATGGGAAGTCCAAGAATCTAGTAGTTGCTCAGTCCCAGGAGGTTGTTTAAGCTTGTCTTCTGTGGAAGTGGGTTCCAACAGATGTGCTGGCAAGTAAGTGCAAGTAGTCAAAAAAGAGTGAATGTTTCTTCTTCCAGTGTCCCTATGTAGATATCCAGCAGAAGGTGTGGCTCATATTAAAGGTGTGTACCATCACACCTGGATCTGGGACTTGTTTTGTCCCAGGCTGACCTTGTCTTAGTCTCCTGGGATTAAAGGCCTGTACTTCATATCCACTCTGCCTCAAGATCTCCATGCCAAGATCCAGGTCAGAAACTTGTGTCTTCCAGCCTCAAGATCTGGACCACAGGTGTGCCCTTCAATTCTGGATTGTAGTTCATTCCAAATATAGTCAAGTTGACAACCAGGAATAGCCATTACAGTTATATACATTAATCCTTCCCTAGGTCAATCAACTTCGAGGCATCCCTAAGCTCCTGCAGCTGCTCAAAGTTCAGAATGAAGATGTTCAGCGGGCTGCATGTGGGGCCTTGAGAAACTTGGTATTTGAAGACAATGATAACAAGCTGGAGGTAGCTGAACTGAATGGAGTGCCTCGGCTACTGCAGGTGCTGAAGCAAACCAGAGACTTGGAGACAAAAAAGCAAATAACAGGTATTTCCTACTAACTATTAAAAGGCAAACAGTGCAGAGCCAGCCAGATGCTTTACATTGTGTGTTTTTCTTAAGTCCCTTAGAGAGGGTGAGGAGGAGACTTGTTGATACACGCCACCAGAAGGCGGCTTATATCCAGAATTTGAACTCCTTTCTTCTGGAGGAGAAAGTATTCTGAAGTTTTTGCTTAATATTCTAAATGAAAAACTCTATAAACCTATGACTAGATGTTTATAAAACAACTTTTGACGACGTGAAAATTTTTCTTACCTTCACTAATAGCTACGTTTTGGTTTGAACATACATGGGGATTGATGTTACCCCAGGTATCCCCAACATTGCAGAGGAAAATGGGGAGCATGGCCAATTGTCTATTCAACAGTCAGCGTTCTGGATATGTAAGGGAAAGAAATGGAGAGGTCCATAAATGGCCATTGTTCAAATTGCTCAAAATGCAAAGAGCCGTTTTCCTGTCTTTCTGCCACCTAGACTCCTCACAGCCTTCATAGCTAAACAGATTTTTGAAATGAGTTACCACCAAAAGAGACTTTAGATTTTGAGATAATATGAGGTATTAAATGTCAGTTTTACTGTCAAAGAATCTGCAGCTCAAAGAATGTAATACTTTTAAAGTTATCAAAGGTTTTAAGAATCAATAATAATAGTTACCAGTGTTCTGGTAAATACTGTCTTTCTTACTACCAAGACTTGAACTCAGTCCATTGGCAACTTTGCTGCTAGACAGATCTCTTAACTTTTCTAATATAAAATTTTACAAATGTATCCTACTGAAAATATATAACACACACATACATACACACATATGTATGTATGTGTATATATATATATATATATATATATATATATATATGTCAGTTACATGAAAACAACTGCAGAAATGATGCCTTAATTTCAGAGCACACCTTTAAGATGTTAGGCACTGAACCCCAGGCTGGGGAAATTATTTTGATTTTCCATCTACTCAACTAAAGTGTGAAAGACTTAGTATGATAAAAGACCAAACCTTGCATTAGAACTCAGCATTTTCTTCATGCAGCAATGAACCATAAGAAAATCAGGCATATTCTCCTTTTCATAGTCAGAAAACCCTCTCGGGAGGAGGTCATCTCATTGTGGGTCTTTAAAGGGATGTAAGGGCTGCTGGTCACACTAAGGAAACATGGAAGTAAGTAATTGGGATAGTATACATAGTAGCAGGGAAACTTGGGTGAGGGGGTAATTTCAAGAAAATAATCCATTAATCTACACCTTTCTTGTACAGATGATGAAAGGCTCAAGTCAAAGAGCATCCTGTGGTGCGGATGCCATAGCAGCCATCCAGGCATCAGAGGGCATATGTACAGCTGAGGGGTGGAGGACAAGCCAAAGCTCCATACAGGAGGACATTTAATTGTATTAACTGTATTGAAGTGACTCTTTGGCATTTGACGCAAATTGCCCTAAATGATTCCTTTAGCTCTGGAACATGCTTTGTATGCCTCAGAAAGAGATTCTCCTAATATAGACACTTGTACAAAGTAAGAAACCTAAATATAAGTCTTGCTAAGTCTCAGAGACTGTTTGGCCTAACATAGCCACATTTACATGGTGAGATGCCTGAATGTGAGTCTCCATCTTATTGGGCCTGCTCTCAGTTGTCTGTGTCATTTCTGGCCCTTATTCTTCAGTGAAGATGGCACTTTGTCTTCACTGTAAAAATCTAGATTTTGCTATGTTAAAGTAAAGGGGATTTACTTAAGTAACGGTATTTTCTCTTGTAGTGGACAATATTAGTAAAATATGTGTTTTAATAGCTGTAAGACCCCTTTACCAGTTTCTCAGTGTTTTTCTTATATCATCATATTTGGCCATAAACTTATGGACAGTGGAATTCTTATAATTGCTATGCATTTAAATTATCATTACTGACAAGAATAAGTTTTCTTTTTTCTTCTTGGCTAAAATGAGTACCTATTGATAGAAAGCAGGTAGACCGACCTCAGCAGAAAGAGAGAGAAAGAAAGAGAGAGAGAGAGAGAGAGAGAGAGAGAGAGAGAGAGAGACTGAGACCTGGGTTCTGTGAGTAAACTTCTGTGAAGTTAAAATAGAGACAAATAAAAACTTAAACCCTAAATATTATGTTGCTGAATCAAAAATGTAATCATTTAAGTGACATCTATTCAGAGTCATGAGACTATATATATTAGCAATCATTAGACCATTGCTTTTCTAGTTGTAGATGACTTGGAGTCAGAGAGATGAGACTCAATTCCTGCAGAAGAGAAATCCAACAATGTAGGTGGAAAAGGAAAGCAGCCCTATGGGGGGTAGGGGGGAGTGTGGCACTATCCAGAAGGTAACAGGGCAGCAAAGATAAAACATAGATTTAGAAGGTGTTAAGCCAGGAATACTGGAGGGAAATGTATTCTAGCTGCCACTAGGAGAAATAGAAATGACCAGCCATTGAGCTAGTCAAGGCATATCAAGATTAGCTGGTGTGTGTGTGTGTGTGTGTGTGTGTGTGTGTGTGTGTGTGCATGTTTCATTCGAGAATCCAGAGAGGTCTTGGATGGGTACATCTGGATCCAGCACACATGTGACCCACTGGGAGCCAAAGCGGATTAACTAATTCACTGCTATACGTAGTACCAAAAATTTGGGGATTTTAGGGATTATATTGTTTCCCTAGGTATGCCATATAGCCTCGACTGGCCTTAAACTTGCCTCATTCTCTTGAGTATTAGGATTGTAAGCACCATGTCCAGAAAGAAACCATTTAATTTTCCACACAAAAGCACAGCTCTCATCACAAAGAGCGTGAGTAGTTTTTTCTGAGCTGGATAATACCACTATGTCCTAGGACCCAGAGTTAGGTTATCCCAAGTAGTCTAGTGTGGTAATGATTTCATGAATAACTTTGATAATAACTGAACAAAGTAAGGGTGGAAACATCAGGTGGGAAAGTTAAAGCTAAGTGAAGAAGTCTCTGGAAATCTTAGATACTTTCTGATGACACTCTTAGTCTTTGAATAGAAGTTGGGGTCTATTTGTATATTACAGAAGGATTTTTAACCGAGCCACAGGGATTTTAGGTCATACACAGAGGTAGCTAATAGCATGCTATTAAATGGATTAAAGATATCTCAAGATAATTTGATACCCAACTCAACCGCCATCATTGAAATTTCAACCAGTCTTATAGAGTATTTAATGTAGGTGCCCCACAACTTTTACTCAGAAATATAAATTTTTATAATCTATTTTGAGATTCTGGTGCAGTAAAGCTGGAGTGCAGCCCAGATTCTGAGCTATCACTGGGTTCCTTTGCAGACATCCAATCTAACACTAACTTAAGGATAGAAATCCTTGTTAACATATTGGTGTGAAGTGAGCTAATTTTATACCCAGCCCAGTTATAAAGAAGGATCTTTTGAGTAAGTCTTTCTGGTTGCTACAAAGTCTTTGGGTTTCTACAAGGTTTCTACAAGGTCTGCTGGTTCCCCCAAAATCTCCCTCCTTAAGACTTTCGGCTGTTGATTCTGGCTTTGCCTTCTGTAACCATAGAGGGTGGTCTTGATCTGCTTAACCTAGCCTTTCTTAGTGACTGGACATTGAGCATCCCCACATATAGTGACCCTATCATCTTTATAGTGACATCTTTCAACTATGTGCTAAGGAATTAACCCTACTTGTAGCTGATTGCTACTAAATTGTTTGTGTATGTGCAGAAGGGTATGTGTATATCTCCAAAGATACTTTTCCTTTGATGTTATGCCATCCAGAAATTTGGTGACCATAACCTAGGTATACATTAACCTATATTAACTTTTTAAAACTACACAAAACTTCCTAAATTATATATTTGTTTAAATATAGTGTGGCATGCCTGTCTAAGAAGGATATATATCGACTGTTAAAGGAAAATTCCATTCCCTTTGTTCAAGGTAATCCTCTTTGGTTTTTATGTAAGATATACTGAATACTTTGTATGGTTCTTTGTAAAAAGAGGAAACTTCACTGTGCATCAGATTTTTAAGCCACTGACAAGCAGAGAAACTTGTTGATTTGTTTGCTTATTTTGAACTCAAGGAAGTCCTTACCCATGCAGCCCTACCTCTCCCCCACATTCCCCTCTGGCTTTTTCTCCTGTTTCTCTCTTTTCTTTTGTAGCTTATTAATCAGAACTCAACCTCAGGCCTGCCTTTACATTGTCTCCAACTACCTTCTGAGTTTTATTCTTTCTGTCCCCTTCCAGGGCCTCTTAAGATGAAGTGAGAGGGATGAAGCCATTGTATTGCAGAACCCACGGCTGAGACACTGCTCCTGACTAACCCCAAATGCTAGTTTGATCAGGAAAAGACTTCCTGAAGTCCAGAAATCCTGTTCCCAGCAGACATCAGTCCTACTGTGACCATATCTAATCGAAGCTATGTGTAGACTGCATGAAAATCTGGTTGCTGTTTCAAAAATTATACACAGCCAAAGCAAACTGTTTAAGCCTGAAGCATTAGGCCTAATGTGTTTTAATTGATTAGGCCAAATGTACACAGAGATATGTAGGCCATTATTTTAGTCATTAAAATCAGGGGAGATGATATCACCTATCATAAAGTAGACATCCTATATATCTCCACTTTCATTGCAGTACACTTAAGAGGTAGGAATTACTGACTGAGAGGGTGGAAGAGAGTGAGATAAGAAAGGTGGAATCACCCCTTCTCTCTTCTGACCTCTTTGCCCTTTCCTGGATGGCAGTTAGTTGGAGCAGCCTATTAGAGACAAAGATAGCAAGACAACGTTACACATGGGCAAGGCCATTGTCACTGCAAAGTGTAGGTCCATAGTTCCTCCACTGAGAAGCATTTGGGTACCAAAGCTACATTTTTAAAAATCCAACACAGACATATAATTTTCTGTTATCATTCAACACCAAGCTCTAGTTTCTATGTATGTATGTAAACCCTGGAAAACCTGGGTTTCTTTTCTTTGTGTTTTTTTTTGTTTGTTTTTGTTTTGTTTTGTTTGTTTTGTTTGAGAGACAGGGTTTCTTTGTGTCTAGTTTGGCTGTCCTAGAACTTGTTCTGTAGACCAGGTGGGCCTTGAACTCACAGAGTTCCTCCTGCCTCTGCCTCCCAAGTGTTGGGATTAAAAGTATATGCCACCACACCAGCCAACCTGGTATTTTCATATTTTTTTTTTTCTGGTTGGTTGGCTACACAACCTTTCCCTTTAATAATGGCATCAGGGGGAAGATGAGCATTGTATGAGGAGATGTGACTCTCTGACCATCACACTGTGGAGACATAAAAGGCAGTGCTCTTTGTTTTTCACTGCCAAACTCTAAAAGAAGTGTAAAAGAAGGTTAGCAAATCCTGAGGGATGGCAGAAATCTTATCATGGGCCATCACTTAACAAACATTAACTAGGAGTTTTGAGCAGCTGCTGCAGTAGACTGAGAAAAGTGTTGTGCAGTTATTCCTGCTGTAAGTGGGACAGAAAGGACCAGGTTACAGGTAGTGAGGAGTGGCGCTTAGGAATGTTGCTGCCTCCCTGTGTTTCTGGTAGAGAAAAACAAGACAGAATTCCTTTAACCTACTGAAACAGTAGTTACAAGAGGGTTGTTTCTCACCTCTAGCTAGAGTATGTTAGGTCGATAAGATTAGCTTTGTAGTAGAGTCCATAAAAGAAACAGCAATGAAGCTTAAGTGTGTGTCATTACTTCTCTTATTGCTAAGATAAAATACCAAACAACAGTGACTTAAGGGAGTTTATTTGGGCTCAGAGCATCAAGAAATCTAGCCCATCGTGTTGGGCCTGGAGTCATGAAGCTGCTTCTTCACATGGTGGAAAACAGAAAGGGGAAGGAGGCAATAATCCACTAATGACCTGCTCCAGGGACCTTCCTCCAGCCAGCCTCCCAAAACGGGAGGTGAGCGTCAGAACATGATTCTGTGGGGGATATTCCAGACTCAAACTGTTTTATTCACACTTCTGGTTCATTTGAACCTGCATGGTTTTGCATATTATGTAATAGGTTCTTAGGAATCTTAGCATCAAACGGGTTTCTGCCCCACATCCTTTTTTAAATACCTGTTCTCAGTCCTAAGTTGACAGCCTTGCCATGAGTTTGAGCACTGTTTTCATTGAGCCTGTCTTTCTAGGTTTGCTCTGGAACTTGTCCTCTAGTGATAAACTCAAGCATCTCATGATAACAGAAGCCTTGCTCGCCTTGACAGAAAGTGTCATCATCCCATTCTCAGGGTGGCCGGAAGGAGACTACCCCAAAGCCAATGGCTTGCTTGACTTTGATATATTCTACAATGTCACTGGATGCCTAAGGTAATGCCTCCTTGTGTCCCCACCCCTTCAGATAGAAGGTGTAATCAAATAGGGCACCCAAAGAGAAGTTGAAATTGTTCTATTTTGGATCCTTTCTGTAATTACACAATTTAGTTTAGGTGGACTCTGCTTGGGTAGAAACAGATGGACTTTATTATAGTAAGATGTTTCTGTCTAGTTAGTTGCACTGTCTTAACTGTCTAGTTAATAACTGACTTAGCCAGGGTTACCATTACTGTGATAAAAAACCATGACCAAAGGCAAGTTGGGGAGGAAAGGGCTTATTTGACTTATATTTCACATCACTGTTTATCAAAGCAGGCAGTCAGGACAGGAACTCAAGCAGGACAGGAACCTGGAGCCAGGAACTGATGCAAAGCTGGTGGAGCCTTACTAACTGGCTTGTCCCACATGGCTTGCTCAATTGTGTAATATGGGACAGTAGCTAACTTTGCTGACAGAAGAAAAGAAAAATTAACTCCTTCCTATCACTCCCAGCAGTGCTGCCACCTGTCCTTAGACTATGTTTTCAGGTTTAATGACTTTCTATAACTCCAAGTTTCATATAGAACCCAGGACCATCAACTCAGGGGTGACACCACTCCCCTGGGCCCTCCCCACCAATCACTAATTAGGAAAATGCCCTACAGGCTGTGTACAGCCTGATCCTGGAGATCTCTCTCAGGTGAGGCTCCCTTTTTTTCCAGTGACTCTAGCTTGTTAATTAAGTTGACGTTAAACTAGCCAATACAATATCAAATATCATTATTATTTAAAACCTTGTGTTAGCTACTGGGGATTTTACAAAGAATACATAAATAAATAATAAATAAATGTACTGAATCACAGTTTAAATAAAATAGTAAAATAAAACACAGTAGCTGTAAAGTATTTGAATGGAATGAACGCACAGATGATCCACATGGAAACTGGAGAATGATCAAATGTGGCAAAGAAAAAGGGCTGGGGCTCACGGGATATGGTGCTGGCTTAGTGTGCACAGTCCCTCAGGTTGAAGGAACACTCAGCATCTGAAACTTGGAGTTGTAGAAAGTCATCAAACAAAACTGGAAACATAGTCTAAGGACAGGTAAATCATTTTGAAATGAGTAAATCAGTCTTTTTGAGAAATGTTTTCTATATTGAGCTTCAGGAGGTTAAGCAGTTACTTTGAAACCTGTCAACAGTTCCAAAGCTGTTAAAACCAGCCAAAGCCAGCCTTGTGGCCAGACTCCAACCTCACAGAGACTGTCAGGGAGCACACCTGCAGCCCTTTTGCTCTGGAAACCAGAATTTTCTGCAATTTCAGTCATATGCTTCCAAGGCTAGCAAAGATTAAAAATTGTCCTTCAGACTGGGTATGATGGTGCAGAGGCAGGTGGATCTCTTGAGTTCTGAGGCCAACCTGGTTTGCAAAGAGAGTTCCAGGACAGCCAGGGCTATTACACAGAGAAACCCTGTCTAAAACAAAACAAAAACAAACAAACAAACAAAAACATGTATTTCTCTTTGCTAGAGATGTTCTTTATTCCTGTTGCCTACTTTGATCAAGTCCCAGGGTGATTATTTTAAACACTTGAGTAAAGATAATATGGAGGAAGAAGAATCAATAAAACATAATTTTTTAAAATTTTTATTTGTGTGTATGTGTTTGTATGTATGTGTGTGTATGTATGTGTCTATGTCTGTTCATGTCTTCGCATGTATGTGTGTATTTTATGTGTGTTTGATGTATGTATGTTTGTATGCATGTATATGTTTGTATATGTGTGTGTGTTTATGTATATGTATTTGTGTGTGTTTATGTATGTGTGTGTGTGTGGTGTTTGTGTGTGTTTATATATATATGTATTTGTATGTGTGTGGTTGTGTGTGTGTTTATATGTATTTGTATGTGTGTGGTTGTGTGTGTGTGTAAGACAGAAGAGGAAGAACATGGTTATTTCTGTCCTCCATGGCTTCTGTGGATTTTACTCCCTCCGTGGGACTTTGCAAAAAGCACTTTCACCTGCTGAGCCATTGAACCATTCATGGAAGAATAACTTTTTCTTATATAATGAGAACTCATTTCACTTGTCTTTCTTCACTGATTAGTTTACAAGTCGAGTCTTGGGCATAAAAATCATTTCCCAGTATGTCATTGTCAATTTTTTTAAAGTTTTTTTTGACATTTTTTTAAAGATTTTTTTTTTTTTTTATGTATACAATGTTCTGCCCGAACGTATGCCTGCAGGCCAGAAGGGAGGACCAGATCCCATTGCAGATGGTTGTGAGCCACCATGTGGTTGCTGGGAATTAAACTCAGGACCTCTGGAAAAGCAGACAGTGCTCTTAACCTCTGAGCCATCTCCCCAGCCCATCAATTTTTTTTTAAAAAAGCATCTCAAAAAGTAGGGGAAAATGGCTGTGTATATATTACTTGAGTTACAGGTAATATCCTGTGAACTGTGTTTTATAACAGCAAATATATGTTTTTATAGAAAAATTGTGTGGCTGATCATAGTCAGAACTGTATCTTTAAAAACCATTTTAAATTTCATGATTATTTTTTGAATTGGTAGGTTTTGCTGATAAAATTACCCAGTGGGTAAAAGCTCATTTTGAGGCTGACAACCTGAGTTCTATTTCCAGAATCCAGATGTCCTATGATCCCTTATGCACTCTGTGGCACAAGGGCACCCACACATGTACGATCCATAGATAGATTGATAGATAGATAGATAGATAGATAGATAGATAGATAGATAGATAGATAGACTCATAAACTGATAGATTGACTTAAAACCGAAGGTTGTTAGGAAACACCCCTCAATCGTCAAGACTTTTTTTTCTTTTCATTGAAAATATTTTTTCAAACAATATATTTTGATTATTGCTTCCCCTCCCTGTATTCCCTCTCATTCCTCCCTACATCCCCTCCCATCTGGATCTATACCCTTTCTGTCTCAGACATTTAAGGAATGATAATAAAATAAGATTAAAACAAACAAATTGGTATAAAACAACACAAAGGAAAATACCCAAAGAGAAAGCAGATATAGGCACAGAGAGACACATTCTCACATGGAAATCCCGTGAAAACACAAAACTGGAAGCTATGATATACACAAAGGACCAAGAGGATTGAAAACTGATACTAACGCTCAGACTCGATATTACGAGACAAGCTCTGAAGATGCATGAAAACTTTTTTTCTTTAAAAACAACAAATGAGTAGATTTACAGAAAACAACTGACACCTCTGTCAGAAGACATCAAGGTACAAAATATCTACATATTCTGTCTCTCTGCCTTTTGGATAAATTCCTTAATCATCCACTAACAATCCAAACATCTCCTTTAGGTGTTAAATAAGCTTATTCAAGTTACAGTAGCTTCAGTGTATATTGTTTAAGATACAGTTTACTATTTATAATCACTTTAAATAGAACTTGGTATTCTACCCCAAACTATGCAAAATAGGTATTGCTACCTAGCCACATGCTTGATGACTTAACTCAATATTCAGATGGTTTTGAAACATTCAAAAAAAAAATCAGGAAAAGCAGAGCTAAGGATCACACACACACACACACCACTCTTTCTCTCCCCATAATAGAAGGAAGCATGGATGTGCCTTTGAAGTATAGCTGTGAATTCTTGTAACCTGTCTCTGTTGCTCCCACTTGTAATTAGAGACTGCCTGAGGCTAATGCTTGCTGATACCTTTCAGGAGCTGGTGTTGATTTTATAGTAACTGTCAACCCCTCCTTTAGCAGAGTTTTTGTTGCTCTGCCAGTTCCGAGGAGGTTTACTTTTCATCCTGAGCAACCGCAGCTCCCTCTGTTGCTTTTCCTTTGTTAGTCACAGATAAGCCTCAACTGTTGGATATAGATCAGATGGAAGTTAAATGAAAAACTGAGTCTACATCTCAAACAAGGGAAGAAGGCTGCTTCCTGATAGGCCAACATCTTACAGTCTGGAGTAGACTTTGCCAAATGCTTACCAAACACTTAATAGACTAGGCCTCCTTGGAGCTAATAGTGGGTGGAATTCAGGAGCCTGGGCCCAGAGCCACCAGACAATGTGTGAGAAACTACATCATCAAGTACAAATAACACTACTTATTTCTGACTCTTCACATGTTTCTTTTGTGGGAGAAGTGGCTTTACCAGCCCTTGTACCTGCCATTCTCATGTCCTCATAACTAGAGATAGGGCCTCAGATCTTTTGCCTTAAAACAACTGCATGTCATTTCATGACTTCCTCAGGCTCCTTGACTGCAGACTAGACACAGAGCTTCAAAGTATTGTTAACAGATTTCAGTGCTATCTACTGGCCATGTGAGAGCATACAAGAGCATTACCAGAGACATTATATGGAAGGGCCAGAGAAAATACTCTTTTTCAGTTCATTGCAGCAGTTCATTCTGATTTTAGATGCTAGTAATATGTCATGATTATGAGTGAAATTCTAGGGTACCATAGCTTCAGAAATGTTATAAAAATTACACCTGAATTGTTTACCATCATGTTTGGCATATACACTAAATTATAGCTATCAGTTTGATACTGTTTAATTATTATTATTATTTTTTGTTTTGTTTTTCGAGACAGGGTTTCTCTGTATAGCCCTGGCTGTCCTGGAACTTACTCTGTAGACCAGGCTGGCCTCAAACTCAGAAATCCACCTGCCTCTGCCTCCCAAGTGCTGGGATTAAAGGCGTGCGCCACCACTGCCCGGCAATTAATTATAAATTAATATATAATTATAAATATATGTAATTATGAAGTAGGTTTTCATATGGAATTTTCATAAGCATATTTTATTTTCTTTGATTCCCAGTCCTCCCCACTCCTTTTGTCTCCCTGACTCTCGTTTCTTGTTAGACCCTTCCCCAGTCCTCCCCACTTCTACTTTGCTCTGCTGTCTTCCCTTGCTTCACCCCCTGACCTGGGCCAGCAGGTCATTCTTCAGTGACAGGGTCATGATGGGGAAGTGGCAGGGATGAGGACAGTAGAGAAGATAGACAATGAGAAGACAAAAACTGGGGTCAGGAGGTTTTGCACAAGCTATGTCTTATGCCAAACACGCTCCTGGCTATAGACAAGGAACGGTGTCCCCTCAGGCAACAATAGTGAATGAAGGCTGAAGGAGTAAAGGAGGTTAAGGCCCTGTAACTGGTACAACAAATCTTTGGTCAGTGTGGAGGGGGACTCCACACAAGTAGAGAACAATTGATACAGGTAATTTTGAAGTCCCCCCCTCAACCTTTTGGAATAGAGGAACTCCCAATCAGCAATATATATGGAGGGTTAACAAGCATTGATTTCAAACATAAAAAGAATGTCTTCATGCTGATGCATTGTTGTGGCTAACAGCCAGAAGTCCAATTGAGCCTTTTCTTTGGAGACAATGTAATAGATGGGTAGGATATTAGGAAACTGTCTTCATCCAGACCACGTAGGCCTAATGTCTTAATAAAGTCTAATAGACATCATGATCGGGGCAACTCGTAAAAAGGAAAATATTTAATCTGAGCTGACTTATGGTTTCAGAGTTTTAGTCCATTGTTGTCATGACAGGAAGCATGACAGCATGCAGGCAGACAGGCACAATATTGGGGAGGTAGTTAAGAGATCTACATCTGGATCTAAAGGCTTGAGCATCTGAAACCTCAAAACCCATCCCCAATGACACACTTCCTCCAGTAAGGCCACACCAACTTCAACAAGGCCATCTGATCTAATCTTTTCAAATAATGCCATTCCCGTTGAGCCTATAGGGGAGATTTTCATTCAAGCTACTACAGAGCACCTCCAGGACAGTCAACCAGCACCTCATTCAGAGGCACAGTGTTCTTTAGACCCATGGAACATGCCACCCAAGAGGGAATTCAATTTTAAAATCAGGGTTTTGAATTGTCATTGCATACTAAAAATGACCATCCAATGACAGGATGACATGTGAGTGATGAGAAACTGGAAAATGTCTAAGGAATGAATTGGCCTGAGACAACGCTTGTGGGTCATACCGACAAGAGGAACACATCTATATAGACAATGACAAACAAATAGGAATGGCCGAACAGTTAAAGGGAACAGTACAGGCACCTCATGAGGAACATCAGAAAATGAGTTTTACCAGTCTGATATTGTAATATTAGAATAGTCAAATATTTTTAAATACATCTAGTTTTTTATCATTTATATTAGACCTTAAAAACTTTAATATTGTATGTATTACCTTTGTAACCCAAGTAAGTTATCCAGACCTTTTATAATTTACAGAAACCTTTTAGTTTTATTCTGTAAACATATAACAATCTCTTTCTCTCTCTCTCTCCATATATTGGATAATTGTTTTGGGATAATTATTCTTTAGTCATGAAGACCCAGTAGAACCAATCTTAGCAAATATTTAATCCAGCGACTGTAATTATGTTTTGATTTATTTTTTTAGTCTATCAGTCTAAAATATTAGCTTTTTTGTTAGTTTTGTATATTATGTAAAAATAACATCAAAGTTAAAACAAAACATTAAAATTATAAAATAAACATCTTTTCAGCTCCAGGAAGCTGAGCCCAGAGGTGGTCATCAGAGAGAAGACAGAGGAGAGCTGCCAGCTCAGCTTCAGCTTTTACTTTTTGAATTTGTCTCTTAGGCTGTTTGTTTTCCTCCCTGTCACAGAGCCAAAGGTCCTGTCTGACCTAGGAGAGGTGTTTAAAGGACACACAGAGAGGAAACACACTTCAATCTCAGATGGGAGGCTAAATTCCATCCTCCAGAGTCAGCGTTTTGGCTTAAACAGCACAGGACAATTTGGCACAGCAGCTCTTTTGTTTATCATTAGCCCTGGCAGCATCTAAGAGAGGAATTTAGGAATTAGTTTAGAAGTCTGAGCTAGCAAAACCTGATGTGCAGAAATGAAGAAGAGGAGGGTGGAGGTCGGAAGACCTGAGAGGATATTTCAGAGCTTCTATTATTATGATGTTGTCAATGTCTGGTCACCCCTAGCAGACACCTTCACCCCCTCTGCTGTGCTACTGCCTGCATAAGTCTGGCTTGGCTCCCTTTCCCTTTTGAGGGTATCACTGTGCCCTGAGTGGCTGCCCTCCCCCCCCACCGATGTCATTTGCTGGCACTGCGATCTTCTGGAGCCAGCACTGTCCTTCTCCATGTGGCCACTGCTACAACACTCAAACACTCAGCTGTGTTCTTTCTCTTAATACATCTGTCTGTAAGGGACCTGCTGCAGTAGAGGTATTTGACTCAGAGTAGGAGCCATTTTTGGTGATTTTGTAATAAAAAAATTTTTTTTTCTCATACTTTGAAGCAAAAATAATTTTAAACTTGATGCTACTTTCCTGTCTTTAGGGACCTCTTTATCCCTAGTTTTGGTTCTTTAATTTTACCTTTTATCCTTCTGTTTGGAGGAGACTGACCAGATCTATACAGGGTATTAAATTACAATTTACTCAACTTTATGCTATGGTAAATAATCTGTAGTCAAATTCCAGTACAAACTCATCAATTGGAAACCCACTGGCCCTTGTAGGTGATATTTTGTCCTTAAACATTTACCTACATGTTCACATATATGTAAATTTATAGAACCATTTTAGAGAACCAAGGGCATATTTTTAAAATAAAAGTAAGGAACTTTTGGGGCTGGTTGGTTGGTTGGTATTTTTGTTTGTTTTTTGAGACAGGGTTTCTCTAAGTGCCTTCTGGAACTCGCTCTATAGACCAGGCTAGTCTTGAACTCAGAGATCTGCCTGCCTCCACCTCCTGAGTGCTAGGGTTAAAGGCTTGCGCCACCAGGCCTACCTTATAAAGAACTTTCTTAGGACTTTAGCAATACATGACAAGAACTAAAATGTGAAACTCTATAAGCATCTAAAGGAAAACAAGTGCTCCTTAGCATCCCACTGCCCATGTCTACCCTGCAGTGTGCCCCTCTTCCTTCAGGTGGTCCCTGTGGTGTGATGCTGGGTTTGTCTATGCATTATGGCTGCACTTTCTCTTTCTACTGTACTTGGTTGTTCCTGTTCAGGCAGTAGGTTGACCTGGACCAGCAGGTCATTCTCAGTGGCAGGGTCGTGAGGGGGAAGTGCCAGGGATGAGGACCATAGAGAAGACAGATATGAGAAGACAACTCTGGTATCAGGAGGTCTTATGCAAGCTGTGACTTCAGTCCAGCATGTCCCCTCTCTGTGTACATCATGTTCTTGGGAAAGCCTTGTATCTGCCCAGTCCTCAACACTTCACTCCCTTAGTTTACTGATTTTCCATTTCCTCCTTGGGGATGCATATTTAACAGTTAGAGGCAGGAATTAGTATATAATCCTGGCTATCCTTGCTTGGTGTGTTTCTTAACCCAATCCATTTTTCTGAAACTTATTTTCTTATAGTTGAACAAAATCCATTTTGTATATGTCCAAAATTGTTGCTGTCCACCGTCTCTTGACGGCCACCAGACTGGTTGTATCTCTTCACTATTGTAAGTACAGCAGCCACAAACATGGAAGTGCACTTGTCGCTATGGTAGGATTAGAGCCCGTCCTGTGTATGCCCAGATACAGCTGGGTTTTATGGTAATTTTCCTTTAGGGTTTCCAGTGGTTACATAAACTTCCATTCCTACTAATAGTATCTAAGGTTCCTCTTTCTTCACATCCTCTCCAGCATTTGTTGTCATTTGCTTTCTTGATGGTCATTCTGACAGGGCTGAAATGTTATCTCAAAATAGTTTCAATTTACATTTCTCTCATGACTAGAAATACTGAACAGTTTTTTGTTTGGTTTTGTTTTATAGAGGGTTTTTTTCCATTTTGTTTCAAGTCTACAGGGAATTGGACTTAAGACTTCATGTGTGCTAGAGAAGTGTTCTAACTTAATCCCCACTCCCATAATCCATTTGGATTTCTTCTTTTGAAAACTGTTTAGATCATTGGCTTGTTTGTTGATTGGCAGCTTTGTTTCTTTGGTTTAATGTCCGACATCCTTTATATGTTTTAACTGTTAACCCTGTGTTTCAGGTATAGATGGACATTTTTTTTCTCATATTCATTGGGCTGTCTGTCTGTTTTTTCTGTTTCTTTTTCTGTTCATAATCTTTTTAATTTCATGTAGTCTTTTTTTGTCAGTTCTTGGTGCTGTTTACTGTGCTATCGAAATTCTATTACCATGCCTTAGGTTTCTGTATGAATGATGAGTCCATCATGACACCATTAATCTTCACAGAGACACAGCAGTCTTCCTTTAATTCTAGCAAGGGCCAGGGCAGCTTTTGCTGTCTTCACTGTGACTCAGGAATGTGAGAGGGACACAGTCTTGGAAATAGTCCAGAATCACAGATCTGCTCAGACAAAGAATCTGAAACATTTAAAGTGGCCAAGTCTGGGATACTTCAGAGATACGCTGGGGTCAGAATCAGTTCCCTGATTCCTTTAAAAGCTGCATGGGGGAGAAGGGTCCTAATGTCAGTCACTGGCTACAGATACTGCTTTTGGGCCTAGTTGAAGTTAACATTGCCTTCAATGAGCACCATCTTCTCTCATGGCTCTCTGTTACTGAGGACTGGTTTAGAGGCTCATTTTCACTTTGCAATAAGGTAGTTGTTTTGGTCTCTTAATTTATACTTCTGAGGTACTTTTTATGTTAAGTCTCCATTGAGTTACATACAGGAAAGAATAATAAGTAAGTTTTTCTGAACATTCAGGAGGCACATTCTAAAAGGATACATTCTGTCTATGTTAATTTCATTTCCTACAAACTTTAAATGTTAGCTATTGAAAAAAGCCATTTTACATAAATTATTCTTTTTTATCAGAGTAGTATAATAGTAAATTACGTTTTGTCTAATGATTTCTGTTCACAGGTGAAGTGGTATAATCTGCCCTTGTTTGTATTTCTGGTTGGCTGAGTAAGGTGGGAAATATTTTTGATATGCAGAGGAAGTAGTGGGGCATCAGGATTCCATGCACTTCTGTCAGCAAAGGCATCGACTGCCAGAATTCCCTGATAAGTCCTGTTTTGAGCAAGCAGTGTCAGGATAATAGATCACAAGACACAGTTTACTGCTGTGAAACCGGCAACAGAGCCACCTGCACTGCCATCCTAACCAGAATACACACTTTGGAGTTAGACAAAGTCAAGTCCCCTTTTCAAACTGTGCAGGAGGTTCAGCTAGTGAATAAGACAAACCTTTTGACTTGTCAAAGCAATTTTAAGGGATCATTTCTCTAATCCAGAGAAAAAAGTCAGAAGCTTTCATACATAAAAAACATTTTCTTGTGGTCGAGAACATATGATATTTGCTACACAAAGAACAAAAAGAACAAATGTTGGATAAGGCTTTTTCTCTCCCGCACCCCTTTTTGTAAGATAGAGAAAGTAATCTCCTATAGGACTGGAGAGTAGATGGCTCAGCACCTAAGAGCATTAGATGTTCTTACAGAGGACCAAGGTCCAACTTCCAGCCTTCGTATAACATCTCACAAGCATCTTCAGTTTGGCGGATCTGGTTCCCACAGACACTGCATGGACATGGTACACAGACCCATACACATAAAAATGAAATGGTCCTCCTATCCTGACATTACTACTGATTTATTTTCAGTAGAAAAAGTAACTAAGCTCTTTGAGGCTTTTCTTTCGTCATGTGAGAAATTAGAGACTGAAAAACGATGTGTTTTCAATTCCTGTGAAGTTTACTACTACGCCTCCTGGGTAGACTCTAGCTAGTGACCCACTCTGCACACAAAAGTCAGAGTTGGAGACCTTTACTGTGAAGCAAGGCCTTTGACTCATCCTCAATAGATGAACAGTGGGTTGGTGTTTTGTTTTGTTTTGTTGTTTTGTTTTGTTTTTAAGGGCTCCTTCCAGGCCATGACCAGACCCTCATCTGTCCTTGACAGTGGAAAAGAAAAGTGGTTAATTTTGGCTACCTTCATGGTCTTAAACACACAACAAAAATGTATCATCAAAGATTAAAATGATCAGCAGGCCTAGCGACTCTTTTTTTTTTTAATTTCTTTTTTTTTTTTTTTTAACATGAAATGCTTTTTTATAGCATGTTTTACAAGGGGAAGGGGTAAGAGGGGCCAAGTGGTGGAAAAGTACAAAATCTTCTTGGCCTGTGCCTTGAAACATGTCATGGTCTATACGGTACACTGCCTTGAATTATGATCTACCTGCTGTTCTTCAGAAGATATAGTACACTGCTTGAGTTATGGTCTCCCTGCTATTCTTTTTTTTTTTTTCTACACCAAGACTTTTATATGCTTTTATTTTTTTTTTATATTTAAGTTTTTTTTTT
>NW_021604750.1:117130-118911 GCF_004785775.1 Grammomys surdaster | reverse complement strand
TCCCACCCCCTGGGGCGTCCAGCCTTCATGAGGTCAAGGATCTCATCTTCCACCTGTGCCCTGCAGGGCCCTCTACTCTTACATATTCAGCTGAAGCCCTGGATCCCTCCATAAGTGCTCCCAGGCTGGTGGTTAGGACCCTGGGAGCTGTGGTTGGTTGGTATTGTTGCTCTCCTCATGGTGCCACAAACACTTTCAGCTCCTTCAGTCCTCACTCTAACTCCTCCATTGAGAACCTCATGATCAGTTCAATGGCTAGTTGTGAGCATCTGCCTCTGAATATGTCAGACTCTTGAAGGCCTCTGAGGAGACATCCATATCAGGCCCTTATCGGCATGTACTTCCTGACTTCCACATCAGCATCTACCTTTGGTGACTGCATATGGGGTGGATACTCAAGTGGAAAGGTCTTCAAATGGCCCCTCCTTCAGTTTCTGTCCCTCACTTTGTCTCCATGTTTGCTCCCTTGAGTATTTTATTGCTCCTTCTAAGAAGAACTGAATCACCACCACTTGGTCTTCCTTTTTTATGAGCTTCATGTGGCCTGTGAGTTGCATCTTGGGCATTTCAAGGTTCTGGGCTAATATCCAATAATCAGTGAGTGAATACCATGTGTGTTCTTTTGTGATTGGCTTACTTCACTCAGGATGATAATTTCTAGTTCCATCCATTTACCTAGGAACCTCTCGAATTCATTGTTTTTAATAGCTGAGTAATACTCCATTGTGTAAATATACCACATTTTTTGAATCCATTCCTCAGTTGAAGGACATCTGGGTTCTTTCCAGCTCCTGGCTATTATAAATAAGCCTGCTATGAACATAGTTGAGCATATGTCCTTGTTATATGTTCGAGCATCTTCTGGGTATATGCCTAGGAGTGGTATAGCTGGATCCTCGGGTAATGCTATGTCCAATTTTCTGAGGAACCGCCAGACTGATTTCCAAAGTGGTTGCACCATCTTGCAGTCCCACCAACAATGGAGGAGTGTTCCTCTTTCTCCACACCCTCGCCAGCATCTACTATCACCTGAGTTCTTAATCTTAGCCATTCTGACTGGTGTGAGATGGAATCTCAGGGTTGTTTTGATTTGCATTTCCCTGACGACTAAGGATGCTGAACATTTCTTTAGATGCTTCTCGGCCATTCGAGTTTCTTCCGTTGAAAATTCTTTGTTAAGCTCTATACCCCATTTTTTAATAGGGTAATTTGGTTGTCTGGAGTCTAATTTCTTGAGTTCTTTGTATATATTGGATATTAGCCCTCTATCAGATGAAGGATTGGTAAAGATCTTTTCCCAATTTCTTGGTTGTCGTTTTGTCCTATTGACAGTGTCCTTTGCCTTACAGAAACTTTGCAATTTTATGAAGTCCCATTTGTCAATTCTCGATCTTAGAGCATATGCCATTGGAGTTCTGTTCAGGAACTTTTCCCCTGTGCCCAAGTATTCGAGGCTTTTCCCCACCTTCTCTTCTATTAGTTTCAGTGTATCTGGTTTTATGTGGAGGTCCTTTATCCACATAGACTTGAGCTTTGTACAAGGGGATAAGAATGGATCAATTTTCATTCTTCTACATGTTGTCTTCCAGTTGAACCAGCGCCATTTGTTGAAAATGCTGTCCTTTTTCCACTGGACAGTTTTAGCTCCTTTGTCAAAGATCAAGTGACCATAGGAGTGTGGGTTCATTTCTGGGTCTTCAATTCTATTCCATTGATCTTCCTGCCTGTCTCTGTACCAATACCAGGTAGTTTTTATCACTATTGCTCTGTAGTACAGCTTG
>NW_021604750.1:104938-112130 GCF_004785775.1 Grammomys surdaster | reverse complement strand
TCAGGTGTGATGGGGTGTTCAGGGCTTGCTATATTGGGAGAACTGGGTACTGATGATGCCAAGAAACTTTGGTTTCTGTTGCTTATGTTCTTGCGCTTGCCTTTCGCCATCTGGTTAACTCTAATGTTGCCTGCCCTCACTGTGTAAGACTGGAGTCTGTATTTCCAGTTATCTTGCTTGTTGCAGAGCTCCTCAGAGTCCAGATGTCTCTGTAGTCTTATGGTTCTAATCTTGGTGTCTGCTGCTCTGATTGCAGTGGCTCCTCTGCTGCTCTGAGTGCAGTGGCTCCTCTAGGATGACTCAGGAGTCCGTATCTCCACAGGACAGGAGTAGATCAACTCAGTGTCAGCTGCTCTTAGTACAGTGGCTCCTCAGCTGCTCTGAGTGCAGTGGCTCCTCGGCCGCTCTGAGTGCAGTGGCTCCTCTAGGATGACTCAGGAGTCAGTATCTCCACAGGACAGGAGCAGACCAATTCTGTGTCTGCCCCAGCCCACAGGACCAGGAAGGGGAGGAAGGGAAGTGGAATTCCGGAGGGGCGGGGTTTGGGTAGCTGCTGTGCCCTGAATGGCCCTGGCTCCCAGATGTATCTCTGGGGCTTAGGGAGTGAGATGGAGTTCTTACCAGCTGCTCTGAGTGCAGTGGCTCCTCTAGGATGACTCAGGAGTCAGTATCTCCACAGGACAGGAGCAGACCAACTCTGTGTCTGCCCCAGCCCACAGGACCAGGAAGGGGAGGAAGGGCCTCCCTGCTATTCTTAAGATGATATGGTACTCTGCTTTGAATCTATCTGCAGTTGCTAAGCAGGATCTTGCAGTTGCCAAGCTTCAGAGGACATTGTGCAGGTGGGGAAAGGTAGGGGGTGAGGGTAAGGGCGAGGGTCCTGGCTTCTGGCATCTCCCCCTTCTCTGTTTAGTTAGAGAAGGCATCTTATGATCAATCCCAACTATGTTAATTTTGAATTTGGCCTAGCGACTCTTAATGGGCCCAGAGAGTAAATAGAGATAGATGGTATCAGTTTAAACCAACCTTTTTTTAAAGAAAAAGCTGTAGTCACCTGATTTTGTCTCCACTTAATAAACACACTCATTATATCTTTTTATTTTTAAAATTGTTTTATTTATTTATATTCCAAACATTGCCCCTGTTTCCTGTCCCCCCCCTCCAAGAGTTCTTCAACCCACCCCCACCCTCTTCGCCTTGGAGAGAGTACTCTCCCTCTACCCAGCACCCTTTTTCCCTGGAGCATTAAGTTTCCACAGGATTAGGCACATCATCTCCCACTGAGGCCAGACAAGGCAGTCCTCTGCTATGTATTTGCTGGGGGCCATGGACCAGCCTGTGTGGACAGTGGCTTAGTCTCTGGGAACTCCCAAGGGTCCAGGTTAGTTGACACTGTTATTCTTCCTATGGGGTTCCCATCCCCTTCAGCTCCTTCAGTCCTTCCCCTAACTCTTCCATAGGAATCCCCAACCTCAGTCCAATGGTTGGCTTCATTATGTTTTTAAAATGTGTTTATTACTGGGAGGGATATGCATGTGAAAGCTCAGAGGACAACTTGGCCAGAGTCTGTTCTCTCCAGCATGTATGTATCAGTTATCAAACTCACATTCTAGGGCTTAGCGGAAAGCACCTTTAATTCTAAACCTTTTTACCAACCTTCAATATCTTTTCTTATAATTAACAAAATTACAGTTTCTCACAGCAAATGAATCACTTATTTGATTATTTTAAATAAAGTCACCAAAAGAATTTTGTTAGTATCAAATAGTACCATCTTTTCACTTTTGCTTTTAAGTTGAACTGTAGGAGTGCCATTTTGGTGCTAAAAGCAGCCAACCATAGTTGGGTCACAGAGATCAGCCTGTAGATGGGATTTCTGAAGCTTCAGTATGCCTGCTTCTGCTCCCTTTACTTCCAATGTGATGCTGGGCACATTTGTTCTTTTGAAGGCGGTATTTGAGGACAGGAAATATTTGAAATCACTTAATGCAATTATGTTTTTAAATTAAGAAAATAAGTCGGAGGCTAGAGAGATGGCTCAGCAGTTAAGAGCACTGGCTGTTCTTTCAGAGGTCCTGAGTTAAATTCCCAGCAACCACATGGTGGCTCACAACCATCTGTAATGGGATCTGATGCCCACTTCTGGAGTGTCTGAAGACAGTGATAGTGTACTCATATACATAAAATAAATTAATTAAAAAAAAAAGAAGTAGTCAGAAGTTCTCCAACTATTAGTCTTCTAGTGACACTGCCTGAGACATTATAGAGAAGAACTTCTGAATATATTTTTGATGATCTACTTGCTTATAAACAGGCATGACACAATTTTTTTTCAATCAAAGTTGGAAAGGGAATAGGAGGCAGTTCTCAAATTCTTTTCCTTTTTTTTGTTTTTTTTTTTTTTTTTGGTTTTTGTTTTTTGTTTGTTTGGTTGGTTGGTTACAGAGACAGGGTTTCTCTGTATAGCCCTAGCTGTCCTGGAACTCACTCTGTAGACCAGGCTGGCCTCAAACTCAGAAATCCGACTGTCTTTGCCTCCCAAGTGCTGGGATTAAAGGCGTGCTTTAACTCTCAAGTTTGAAGGAAACCTTAAACAAACCTTTGAGACTCAGGTCTATTGAGTTCTATAGCACACATCTTGCACAGGCCTTTGGGATGCGTAGCACATGACTTACTCAGGCCTTTAGGATACATACAGTACATCTTACTGTGTCTTGTTGTTCTTGAAAGAAACATGAGCTCTGCTGGCCCTGATGGGAGGAAGATGATGAGAAGGTGTGATGGTCTCATTGACTCATTGGTCCATTATGTCAGAGGAACTATTGCAGACTACCAGCCAGATGATAAGGTAACACAACAGTTAACTTTCCTCATGCCAAATTACCCACTGTGACTTACTAAGATGCTTCAAATATTAAAATAATTGCTTGGGTGTAGTTTTATTCCTCTACTTACTTGCTAAGGCCAGAGTTTTCATTAGATGCTTAGGCACTTAAATTTTCTTTTTTTTTTTTCCAAGATAGGGTTTCTTTTTTGTAGATCTGGTTGTCCTGAAACTAGTTCTGTAGACCACGCTGACCTCGAAGTCACAGAGATCCACCTGCTTCTGCTTCCTAAGTGCTGGGATTAAAGGGGTGAATCACCAGTACTCAGCTAACACTTAAATTTTCTTTTTTTTTTTTTTTGAACATGAAATGCTTTTTTATAGCATGTTTTACAAGGGGAGGGGGTAAGAGGGTCCAGGTGGTGGAAAAGTACAAAATCTTCTTGGCCTGTGCCTTGAAACATGTCATGGTCTATATGGTACACTGCCTTGAATTATGATCTACCTGCAGTTCTTCAGAAGATATGGTACACTGCTTGAGTTATGGTCTCCCTGCTATTCTTAAGAAGACATGGTACTCTGCTTTGAGTCTATCTGCAGTTGCTAAGCAGGATCTTGCAGTTGCCAAGCTTCTATCTAGCCTTAGGCTAGAAGTTTTTCAGAGCCAAATTTCCAACAAACATTCTAACAACTCAGTTTCCATCGCCACGATCTTCTTTCTAATCTTTCTAATGCTAGCTTATTCATGGCTGGAGATTATAGGCCAGTGGTAACACGCTGGCCTGACATGTATAACGTCTTACCTAGGTTCTTTCTGTACCACTGTCTATAGAATGGACTGAAGACTAGATGGCCAAGTGAGTTATCACCGTTTGTCAAGAGAATCTGAATGACTTTGTGCTGCTCCTCTGCCCTGAGGCCCTGCATGCACAGCCACTTCTCCAGTGCCATATCTGCTGCTTACATTTGTGTGTCCTTTACACTAGTTGCTATAGTAGCCTCCTAATTGGTCACTATAAGCAGTATCATATCTTATTCCCATCTTAGCCAATTTATGTATGTGAAGTTTGAAGTTGTTCTGGATATATGTGGTTTTTTAAAAAATATGCTGAGGGGCTCAAATATAGCTCAGTGGCAGAATGTTTGTGCACTGTGAAAGAAGCCCTGGGTTCAGTCCAGATATGTTTTCAAAGGAGCTTGGGGGAGGCTACCATCATTTTAAGTAGTTTGGATTCCGTTTTAGCATAGTACTCCTGACCATTCATTCATGTTCTAACATTAGCCATTCCAGAAGCCTAAACAACTTTGTCATCTGAAAGGGACATCAGTATGTGTATGAGCAGTATTCATGTTCTGTTTCCTCAGGCCACAGAGAACTGTGTGTGCATTCTTCATAACCTCTCCTACCAGCTGGAGGCAGAGCTCCCAGAGAAATATTCCCAGAGTATCTACATGCAAAACCGGAATATCCAGAGTAACAGTAGGAAAAGCGTTGGGTGTTTTGGCAGCCGAAGTAGGAAAGTAAAAGAGGTATGGTGGGAGATCATTAAGAGACCGTGGGTCGTAGATGGGGACAAAGGGGGCATAGGGGCTCTGATTCCTGTGTTCATGTTGGCTACTGTTTCAGATTATTTTAGTTTTCACATCAGTCCTCCCATGAGGCTTCACCAGGAAGTGTGTTCCTTTAGGAACAGAAAAGCTCATTAGTTTTCCTACATTAATTCAGTGTATGGGTGCCGAGGATAAACTTTAGTCCCCACTCATCCAGCTCTGGGTTTGTGCTGTTAGTTGTTAAAGCATGCTGCCCTATGTCCTTTGTGGGACACAGCCATTGTCTGAGCATAACTTGAAGCCTAAAAATAGAACATGAACACATTAAGAGCAAATTTCCTAGGAAGATGCATATCTCTTTCAAAACTAACATAAAAATGGAAAAAAAACAAAGGAAACGACCATGTTTTTAGTGTTGTGGTATTCTTGAATTTGGAAAATGGCTGGTAAATTTAGACCCTTGATACTATTCCAAACCACTCTATAAGCATCTGAGGAAGCAGACTTGTTTTGCTTGTCTTCAAAGTAATGGAGACCATTTAGAATTTAGGCTAAATGCACTGGAAAACATTTTAGAAGGACCTATATTTAATTCCCATACTGTGATGTGTAAAGTTGAAAAATGTGAGTTTCTTAGAAATCAATAATTAGGGGCTGGAGAGATGGCTCAGTGGTTAAGAGCACTGACTGCTCTTCCAGAGGTCCTGAGTTCAAATCCCAGCAACCACATGGTGGCTCACAACCATCCGTAATGAGATTCGATGCCCTCTTCTGGTGTGTCTGAAGACAGCTACAGTGTACTCATAAATAAAGTAAATAAATCTTTAAAAAAAAAAAAAGAAATCAATAATTATTCTGAGCTAATATACTGTTTTTGTGATTTGTTAGTCTTTCTAGACAGTGTTTCTTTTTTTTATTTAATAATTTATTTATTTTTTTCAAATTGTAATTCATTCACACAGGGGTTATAAACACAGAAAGGCAGGATGTGGGGAAGGGAATGACACTGGAGTGTCAGTGTTCAGGGGGAGTACAGATATCTTTCAGAACAGGGTATTGGCTGGGTGAAAGTTCAGGGGACAGATCACTATGACTTTGCCTATGATTCACTTGTCCTTATCTAAGTTGGTTTTGTCTGCCAAGGCTACCTATTTACAAGGTCTATGACTACTCAGGCTAGTAAATTTCCACAAAAGCTGCCTGTTTACAATAGCTTATAGCCATCTATTCCAGTGTTTTTTCCACAGAGACCCAAGACTTGGTGTTAGTATACATTTATGACAGGCCTATTGCTGATTTTAGGCCTATGACTGGTTTTAGGCCTATGGCTGATTTTAGGCCTTCAGTGTGTAAGCAGGGATGTCCCTGACATCTCCTCCCTTCTCTAAGTATAGAAGGGCTGTGACGATTCTAATCTTGCAAAGGCGACGATAGAGGCCTGACCTCCAGTAATTGAAGGGGACCTTGTAATGCTAGACAGTGTTTCTAGTCTTGTCAGTATGTTTGCAGATTGTAGGTATCACTCTGTGTTTTTCCTCTGTGTATATTTAGCAATACCAAGACATGCCGATCCCAGAGGAAAGGAGCAGTCCCCGTGGCATTGAGTGGCTGTGGCATTCCATTGTGATAAGGATGTATTTGTCCTTAATTGCCAAGAGTTCCCGAAACTATACCCAAGAAGCATCACTGGGGGCTCTCCAGAACCTCACAGCAGGAGGTGGCCCGGTAAGACTTGTGCCAGTTTTTCTACTTCTTGAAATGAGGTCACATGTCTAGCTCAGGTACAGAGATGAAGCAACCAGGCAGAAGCAAACGTTCCCTTATTCCAGCCAAAACAAGTCTCAGATACCACAAAGACTTTTAGCCTTCCACCGCCTTCAGCCTCAATGTCTGTGCAGCTGTGTCAGACTACACTTACAAGTAAACTACACAGTGGCTTTTATATTGCTTAGTTCTTCTTTCATTACAGACCTCAGATCACTGTTTCAAGCTAGTTGAGAAAAATACAGAGAGGGAAAGGAAGGAATTTCTCATATCATGGAACTCAGAGGTTTGGCGTGGGTTTCTTTTCCTTCATAATTAGTCTTGAATACCTCATTCCACAGGAAATGAGGATAGCTTGGAATGGCTCTAGTATATATCTTATAAACCTGGCGTCCTTACAAGTAGTGCTATTAAGAACTCAGCAAATGTGTCTCACTAGTCCCGTCTGTATCTCTGTTGGGCTTTGGAAAGAGACTGTGATGTTAATTGTCCCTGCCTGGGTAAAGTGCCCTGGGTACAGGTTTGCAGTGACTGGGGTCACTTGCCGAATGCTTCCTCACAGAAAGTCAATGTTTATACCAAAAGAAGCAGTATGTTCATTCTTTGTAGGTAAAAACACAATGTCTACAATACGATGAGATTTGAAAGGACACCAGCATGTCTGTGTCTTGGAAACCCACCCACAACGCAGAGCTCATTCTCTTTCCCAATTACTTACTTTTTATCATCAAAGCATATAGCAGAAGGTTATTGCCTATACCGTGCATTGTGTGTATATTATGTACTCATATATTCTATTTTAAATCATTATTTGAACTAAGCTTATAGTACCTTGCTCATAAAGTAAGCACTCCAAAATAGTTCATTATATAGCTGGTCTTCAGTTATATATATCCACAGATAAAAACATCCTTTGAGGGAACGGAAGCATTTGAGGAAGTGTATTGACTTCCTATTGTAAGTGTCTTCATATAGAAGCTTATTTGTTTTAAATAAAACTGTGAAATGATAGGGTCCCCATACCATTGCACTGTGGTTGAGAATACAGAAATG
>NW_021604750.1:103489-104928 GCF_004785775.1 Grammomys surdaster | reverse complement strand
TTGATAGGGTCCCCATACCATTGCACTGTGGTTGAGAATACAGAAATCATTTCTTTGATTTGTCATAAGCTTGCTTGTAAATAAAGAGAAAGGAAGAACTCCATTGTTTCAAGAAACTCAAATGAGAAAATATTGAATAAAGTAATTTTTACCTAGATGATTAGAAACTAGTGGTAGAGGATGAGGAGCTGGGTGAGGGAGGACAGACTGAACTATACTAAGATGTTTTATTCTGAAGGTAACAGATAACCGTTAACAGATCCTCTATTTAAAAAAAAAAAAAAGACCAGTAAGACAAGGCAAAAGTCCTCATGTTGAGGCTGGACAATGCAATGTCATAGGAGGAAAGGCATCTCAAGAGAAGGCAAAGGGTCAGAGACACACCCACTCCCACTGTTAGGACCTGAAGAGGTCAGCTCAGGAACTTTAGAACACTTGTCCCTCTGGAAGGGAGAGGCTAATTAACATTCCTCAGACAACAGGGGAGAGAGTCGACCTGTGGGTCAGGACACATTCCACTGGATGGACCTTTGGCCACCCACAGACAAAGGAAGTCCTTGCCACCTCATTCTCTAAGGACCAATCAGTTTAAAAGTCACATTGTTCTGCCAATCATATTGTGCCTAGTTGCTGTTTCTCTAGTCTACCCCTAAAAACTGTATAACGGCTCACTGAATGAGCTGCGTGGGGTCATTGCCTCTCCTTTTGGGTGCAGGATGACCCCAGTATGCTGGAACAATAAAATTCCTCTTGCTTTTGCATTGAAAAAAAAAGAAGAAGAACAGACCCTCCATTGATATTTAAAATCAGCAAGTTTTGTTTTTGTTTTTGATTTCATGTGCATTGGTGTTTTACCTATGTTTGTCTGTATGAGGGTGTCAGATCCCCTGGAACTGGAGTTACAGACAGCTGTAAACTGCCATGTGGGTGCTGGGAATTGAACCCAGATCCTCTGGAAGAGAAGCCACTGCTCTTAACATCTGAGCCATCTCTCCAGCCCCTTACTTATAAAGTTTTTTTTTTTTTAAACAGGGCTTCTTATACATCTCTGGCTATCCTGGAACTCAGTCTATAGACCAGGCTAGCCTTGGACTCATAGAGATTCACCTACATCTGCCTCCCAGGTGCTATGTGCCACCATGCCTGATCTTAAAAAAAACAAAACAAAACAAAACCCTCAAGTTTTCACCATTTGAGATCATGGGGGTGGCTGGCTGGAGAAATTTGCAGAAATGCTAATCCAGAAATGTACTATTTATTCTAGCACTGGAACAAACCTAAAAATCAGAAAAAGCAAAAAGCTAAATGAACCAACAGTACAGTGTTGGTGAGTAGGTGAAATTAAACTGGGATGCCAGCATGGTTAACGGTACAGGGATAGCATTTATGTGATAGTCCTGGGAAGTGTGAAGTGGTTAGTCCTGGGAAGTGTGAAGTGG
>NW_021604750.1:102585-103479 GCF_004785775.1 Grammomys surdaster | reverse complement strand
TGAAGTGGTTAGTCCTGGGAAGTGTGAAGTGGTTAGTCCTGGGAAGTATGAAGTGGTTAGTCCTGGGAAGTGTAAAGTGTTCAGTCCTGGGAAGTGTGAAGTGGTTAGTCCTGGAAAGTGTGAAGTGGTCAGTCCTGGGAAATGTGAAGTGGTCAGGCCTGTGAAGTGTGAGTGATTAGTCCTGGGATGTGTGAAGTGGTTAGTCCTGAGAAATATGAAGTGGTTAGTCCTGGGGAGTGTGAAACATGCTCAGCTCCATGGATAGGGAGTAGAGAAGGCTGACAGCCAGTCTTCATAGCCTTCAGAAGAAGTATGTCTAGATGGTATATTGGAAAGAGAGGAATGCCTATCCTTCCACTTGACCAAAGGTCTGAGATTGTTCATAATTAATACCTTCCTCTCTGGATATCTCTGGGGGAAAGAATCTTTGTAGAGAACAATTGGTGAAAGACAAATAGTCACTATAATGTAACAACTATTTTAAAGTATTAACAGTTAAACTTCTTGAGCCATTGAAAGTTTGAGAGTACAGTAAAGTGATGCACTACTTTCCTAGGAAGATTGGTTCAAACACACAAACAGATTTAGGGATCAGGATTCTCCACCTGTCCATGGCTCTATATGAAGAAGCTCAAGTCTAGAAAGTAGAGTTGAGAAAATGAAGAATACAGGTGGAAGGAGGCAAACTGTGTATCCTGAAGAATGGTTAAGAATTACAGGAGTTTTGCCGGGCGGTGGTGGCGCACGCCTTTAATCCCAGCACTTGGGTGGCAGAGGCAGGCGGATTTCTGAGTTCAAGGCCAGCCTGGTCTACAGAGTGAGTTCCAGGACAGCCAGGGCTACACAGAGAAACCTTGTCTCGGAAAAAAAAAAAAAAAAAAAAAAAAAAAAAAA
>NW_021604750.1:85189-102485 GCF_004785775.1 Grammomys surdaster | reverse complement strand
AAAAAAAAAAAAAAAAAAAAAAAAAAAAGAATTGCAGGAGTTTTGTCAACGTAGCCTCATATTAGCTTCAAACAGAAGTTTAGTATAAAGTCACAGACACAAGCTAAGGCTACAGTTCTGAGATGTCTTAATGCTAAAAATGGCCAGATCAATATTTAGATCCTCAGTAAGATTATTCCTAGACCTGGGCCAGCAGTAGTCTCAGATACACAGATTACGGAAATCCATGCCAGTATAGTGGCACATACTTTAATCCCAGTGCTCAAGATGCAGAGACCGATATAAT
The DNA here is from genome assembly GCF_004785775.1 of Grammomys surdaster. NCBI lineage: Eukaryota > Metazoa > Chordata > Mammalia > Rodentia > Muridae > Grammomys > Grammomys surdaster. The sequence continues at coordinate 102,199 of NW_021604750.1, read as the reverse complement.
CTAAATAAATTCAAGGGCAGCCTGGTTTACATAGCAAGTTCAGTGAAACCAAGTTACATGGTAAGAAAAGAATAATCCAACTAGCAATGAGGATTATCTTTTTTCAAAAGCCTAATATCTATCTACCTGCATATCCATATGAACTCACAGGGAGTGGGAGGACATGCATAAGATGTACACAAACTCAAGCCAGACAAATCCCAGTGGTAGGGGTAGGGGAAAACACACATAGAGTCCCACCTCTTAACTGAGGAGCTATTGGTATTGACAGCCACCGAGGAAAAGAAGTCAAGCTTCTTTGTGCTATGATCCCTGATAAGTCAACCATACTCCAGGGCAAGCCCGTATCTAATAGTAATCGAACAGCACAATTGCACTTGACAAGTTTCTTTCTTTCTTTTTTTCTTTTAAAAGGTGATTAAGATAGTTTATTCTGGAGCCATTATGATGACTATGGTCAGGGAATACAGGTTTAAATTATTCCAGATTCCATACTGCAATGTGAAAGTAGTTTCATGAAGTTTTTATAGTTTTACAGAACAAAAAAAAAGTCATAAATCAAGGCAAGTTTAAAATACATTGGTGGGTATACTAGAAAGGCAGGTATATCAAGGATTTTTTAAAGAAGAAAAGTTGGCTGGGTAGGGAGGATATGAGGGTGGATCAGGAAGGAGTTAGGAGGGAAGGATAAATATGACCAAAATACATTGAATGAAATTCTCAAAGATTAGTAGAAGCAATCCCAATTCTCTTTATATAATGAATTGGATCTGTAATTTAGAAATAAATAAGTTTGTTGAAATATGTTAACCACCAAAACTTGAACTAGAAGTAACAGGAACAATAACTAACCATCAGCCAGTAAATGAAGCAAATTGGTAAGAAATGAGCTTATGTTTTCTCACGTCAGTTGGCAATCCAGGAAAGCAAATACTCGGGTTCATTGTAGAGCTAAGTGACCAGTGTCTGTGTGGCCAAATTCTACCAAGACCCCAAAGAAGAGCTTATATTAGCTGAATAGTTCAAGATGATAAAAAAACATACTGTCCAATTAAGTTTATATTACTCAAATCTTGGGAGATGTTCAGTGGTCACATATACTTACTTGCAAGCATAAGAATTTTAATTTGACTGCCCTTCACACACATAAAAAGCCAACATGGCCACCTTGAGGTAATGGAAACATGTGGATCCCAAGAGCTTTTGGTCAGCCTGGCAGAAACACCAACATTCAGGTTCACTGAAACCCTGGCTCAAGGGAATAAAGTAGAAGATGATAGAAGATACCTGATATCCTCCTTTGTCTTCCACAAGCATTTACAGGAGCATTCACACATATCCACATATGCGCACTCACACAAACATTAAAAATTTTATGTGAAGCCCGGCAGTGGTGGTGCACGTCTTTAATCCCAGCACTTGGGAGGCAGAGGCAGGAGGATTTCTGAGTTCGAGGCCAGCCTGGTCTACAGAGTGAGTTCCAGGACAGCCAGGGCTACACAGAGAAACCCTGTCTCAAAAAAACCAAAAACCAAAAAAAAAATTTATGTGAAGCACAAATATCAGACCTATTTTACATGTACACAGATGCAAAATATTAAAAAGTAACCAATTTTTAATTGTTTAAAAATACTGGGAAAATATTTTTTTATTTATTAACTATATTGAAAATCAAAAATATTTTAAAGAAAATATCTGTAAACTGCTTTCATTACAGTTCTAGCTTTTATCCTCCCTCAACCTTTGGAACCTACAGAGAACTTCTCTGATAGCAAATGTGATAGCATTTACAAGATGTGTCTCACAACAGATACCCACGTCAGTAGCTCGCATGGTTGTCCAGAAGGAAAATGGTCTTCAGCACACCCGGAAGATGCTGCACATGGGTGATCCCAGTGTGAAAAAGACTGCTGTCTCCCTGCTGAGGAATTTGTCACGGAATCTTTCTCTGCAGAATGAAATTGGTAAGTTGAGGTCTGCATGCCGTAGGTGCAGGAAAGCAGGTGATAAGTAGCCTGGCTTTGCTACCCTACATGCTGGGGCAGGCATCCTCATTCACTGACATTGGACTGTCCTAATAACCAGCCTTTTTGTTAATTTGCTTTGATTCCTTGCAGAAGAGAAATCACAGACCACACTAATAATTAGCTAGATGGGCAATCCACATGACCCCTCTCACCCATCAGCCGCTCCATTCAATGGGTGTGTCTCATCTATATGTTTGTCAGCAACACACATGTTGTTTTCAAATTGCAAATTTTCTTTATCCTCAATATGTAATTTAAACAATAAGACCTATCTTGATTCTGAGTTTTAGTAGCCAAGAATAAGTAAAAATCCATTTTAATACATGTTGTGTTTTTAATGAGATTTCTACTAGGTAGGTTTTCATTTATTTGTTTATTAGTTTTTGAGATGGGGAAGGAGGAATGAATATATTGTGGCTACAGGTTCAGATAGACATCTTCCCATAGTATATTATAGAATTTATTTTATGGATATTTATTGTTCTAAGACAAGTAAAGGTGACAAAAGCCTCCTTTACTGCAGCTGCTCCTCAGCGTTGATCTATGGAAAGGGTCTGCCAGTGTGGTGATGAGGAGGTGCTGCAGTTCAGTGAGCAGCTCCTGTTATCTGGCTCAGAATTATTTCCATGTTATCCACATAAGTTGTAAAAGGAACCCTCATGTCCTCAAGGTCGTCAGTCTGTGGTTTAGCCTTCTGGTGATGACTTACATCTCTTGAGAGCTTAGTATGTGTAGCCAAAGTAGTGTGCATTAACTCCTGAACTCACTCAGAACAACCTGTGGAAAGGAGAGTGTTATTTCCAATATTATATACTAGAGAAATTCGTCAGAGATGGGGAAATAGCTCATGTGCCCTGAAGATCCAGGAATCTAAAGAATCTGCTGTGGATTAAAGGAAAAGTGGTTAAGTCCTCCTTTTTTGAACTGAACCAGAAGCTTGATTTTTTTTTCAAGTTTATTTTAGTTAATTAAAGATATGCCTATAGGATAGCTATGCTTTTATGATATTTTTAGTTATATGTATAATTCTATCTGAAGTATCTTTGTAGAAGTTTTTTTCTACTTTTAAGGTGATGTCTGCTCTGATAGAATCAGTTGAAGAATATGAAATTTTTAAATTCTTGATATTTATGTCACCTTAACTCTGTGGAAAGGTTTTCAGCACACTGAGAACAGGACACCCTCTTTGGAAAGATCTTCAGATTTGATTATAGAGACACATCATCTTTCCATGCATTTGTCAACCATTGACCGGTGACCCCAGCACTTGGCGGTGGGATAGGCAGATCTCAAAAGCTTACTGGCCAGCCAGCATACCCAAAAGAAACCAAGCTTCTGGTTCAGTTAGAGATCCTGTCTCAAAACAGTAAGTGGAAAGGGAATAAAAAAGACAGATGACTGCTGGGCAGTGGTGGTGCATGCCTTTAATCCCAGCACTTGGGATGCAGAGGCAGGTGGATTTCTGAGTTCAAGGCCAGCCTGGTCTACAGAGTGAGTTCCAGGACAGCCAGGGCTATACAGAGAAACCCTGTCTCGAAATCCCCTTCCCCCCAAAAAAAGAAAGACGGGTGACAGCCTGCTTTGACTTACATGTGCATGTAACACACACACACACACACAAACACACACACATGCACATTCTACCAAAGGAAAAATCTTGCTAATCGAGCATTGTTTTTCTTTCAATTTGTAGCTAAAGAAACTCTACCAGATTTGGTTTCTATAATTCCTGACACAGTCCCAAGTACTGACCTTCTCATTGAAACTACATCCTCTGCCTGCTATACATTGAACAATTTGATGCAAAATAGTTATCAGAATGCACGAGACCTTCTGAACACTGGAGGTCTGCAGAAAATTATGACCATCAGCATAGGGGAAGGGTAAGTCTCTTCGTACCTGCCCATCACTGTTTCTATTTGCCTGCCATCCGTACCGTATGAATACTCTAGCTGCAGTTACTTTTTCCTGAGTCCTAAGGCCAACATAACCACAAGCAGTATCACAGACCGACTGCAGGAGGACTGTCCCTTTAGGACAGGAGGACTGCATCTCCTCTAGTTCTTGGTGATTGACAAGGAAATCACTGAGTCAGCCAAGCTAGCCATCCATTCTCTTCTAAAAGTCAGACTCCATGGTTTCTTTACTTGTAAATTCTAGTAGTTCCTGATGTGATGAATTAGCTTCCCAGAGCAATGATTGTGATTTAAGAATGATAAGCTACCAGGGAGGTGGTGCTGCATGCCTTTAATCCCAGCACTCAGGAGGCAGAGGCAAGTGGTTCTCTTGAGTTCTGAGGCCAGCCTGGTGTACAGAGAGTGTTCTAGGACAGCCAGGGCTATACAGAGAACCCGGTCTTGAAAAACCAAACAAGAATCAAACCAGACTCGTGGGCCAGTGACACCCAGAAATTATGAGGTTTTTGGAACCTGGGAGGTCACAGAAGGCTTCTCCTCGGCTGTCATCATGCCACAAAATAAATATATTGAATTGCACCACAAATTATATGAATATTGTTTGGACTACCATGAGAAAAAGAGAAAGAAAGGTCAGGAGGCCCATGAACGTTCAAAAAAAAGATTGGCCTGAAGGCTAAGCTCTACCATAGACAGCGCCATGCAGAGAAAATACAAATGAAAAAGACTATTAAGATGCATGAAAAGAGAAACACCAAGCTGAAGGATGATGAGAAGATTCCACAGGGAGCAGTCCCTGCCTATCTGCTGGACAGAGAGGGGCAGTCCAGAGCAAAAGTACTTTCCAACATGATTAAGCAGAAACGAAAACAAAAGGCAGGAAAGTGGGAGGTCCCTCTACCCAAAGTTCGTGCCCAAGGAGAAACAGAAGTATTGAAAGTTGTTCTGCCCTCAGCCTGCAGAGGATTCGATGAGACCCTAGGGAAGGAGGCAAAAGAATGAAGGGACAAGAGACACAAAGGAGGAGAGCAAGTCTAGAGTTCTGATCAAGCTCTCTAACTTTAATTTCAGATGGTTATTTCAGGTTATAAAGACTCAACAAAACAGGAAGTTTCGGCAAGGGTCATTGCTTAAGGCTATCCCACTACCAAATCTTTATTGTCTAAGACCATCCCATTGTCATAACAGGATCCCAGGAAATGCCAGATGGTTTTTGAGTTCCTGGGATCTGAGACAATGAAAGTCCTTTCTTAACCTTGTACTGACTAGGCTTTGCAGAACAGCAGGTAATTTTATGGGTTTGGCTCCCGGCATTATTCGAACAGGAAAAAGAAAACAGAAGGCATGGAAGAGAATGGTTACTACAGTCTGCTTTGTTGGTGATGGTTTTACAAGAAAACCACCTAACTATGAAAGGTTCATTAGGCCGATGGGTCTACGTTTCAAAAAAGCCTATGTCACACACCCTGAGCTGAAAGCTACTTTTTGCCTGCCTATACTCCGTGTGAAAAAGAATCTATGATCCCCATTATGTATATCCCCTTGGGTGTGATCACCAAAGGTACAGTTATTGAAGTGAGTGTGAGTGAGTTGGGCCTTGTGACACAAGGAGGCAAGGTTATTTGGCGAAAGTATGCCCAAGTTACCAACAATCCTGAAAATGATGGGTGCATGATGCAGTCTTGCTGGTTTGACAGTGACATCATACAAGTCATTCCACTCACTACTAAAGACTACACACTGTCAGGAAAACTCCATCTCTGTGACCTTGATGAACTACCAAGCAGCCTTACCCCATATGCAGTCATCAAAAAGTATTAAATTGTAAAGGAAAATAAAACACTGTCCAATTTTACAGTTGGTCTTTAGTTTAGGGCCTAATAACTTACATGTTAATAAAATTTAGTGACAGAGTAGCAAATATACAAAAGCAAAAAACAAAACAAAAGAAAAACCAAACAAAATAAAAGAATAGTACAGTGTACTGTGTGGATTCTCTCACATTAAATCTTTAAAAAGAAAAAAAAAAACACACCAGGCGGTGGTGGCACACGCCTTTAATCCCAGCACTTGGGAGGCAGAGGCAGGTGGATTTCTGAGTTCTAGAGTTCGAGGCTAGCCTGGTCTACAGAGTGAGTTCCAGGACAGCCAGGGCTACACAGAGAAACCCTGTCTCGAAAAAACAAACCAAAAAAAAAAAAAGAAAGAAAGAAAGAAAGAAAGAAAGAAAGAAAGAAAGAAAAGAAAAAAACTCAAGTGCCAACCAACTAATATACAGTTAAATGTTACAGATATCAAAACTTGACATTAAAGAACTTTATAGAACTTTGAATATAAGAGAGCTGTAATGTAAGAGAATTTGCTTACTCCAATGACTCTGTCCCTAGGTGTTAAAACACTGTAAGATGCTAAGTTGACTCCCTTCCTACAGAGCTTCCATTCTGGAAGAGAAGAAGCTGAGAAAGGAGCCCAACATTTTTATTCATTGTAGTTTTGCTTTCTGTGGTCTTGATTGTATGTCAGTAGACTTTCGTGCCACAGGAAATAAACCACAACCTTTGAAAAAGAAAGTTCAGCCATGGTTTAGTAGGTAATAGAAAGTAAAGAAATACTCAAAGAAACTGATCTCTAGCTAGACATGGGAAGTTTAAGACACATTTAGAAAAGAAACATAAAAAAAAAAACAGTGCCACTGTTAAATGTGGTAGGGAATTAGATTTATGACCAAGTAAGCTTCTGTCAGCCCTATGCTAAAGACACAAATGATTTAAAAACTGTTTTAACAAGTATTACACAAGAGTGTGTCTGTTAACTTGAAATACTTGTTTTCCTCCTGCATTGATAGGACCTTTAGTCTCAAAGGCATGCACATTTTCAGTTGCTTTTCTGTGTTGTAATCTGTAAGTATACATTATAACTATAGAAATGTAGAGGGTCGATAAGTAAAGGCTTTAAATGTATATAAATATCATGGATTTTTCCTTTGTAAATCATTTATTTATTAGCACTACCTTTATGATTTATTTTAAAAACAAACAAACAAAAAAAACCCAACCTTCTTGAAAAGTGAACTCTGGCCTTCAAATCCTCTTTGTGTGACAAGTGGCAACTGTTGAAGCCAGAGTGAGTGAAGATTTGAGGAACATGAAGGGAATGGCCAAAGCTGCACATTCTCAGTGACCCAGAAACATGTCTGTCTTTTCAGCTATGCCCCCAACAAAGCCAGCAAAGCTGCGTCTGTCCTCCTGTACTCGCTGTGGGCACATACAGAGCTCCATAATGCCTATAAGAAGGTAAGAACACTGACCAGCTAAAACCTGACACTTGACCTGGCCCTCATGAGAAATCACCAAATAGCTCCTCTCTCTTCCTTCTCTTCCTCATCATCCTCTTCTTCTTTTCTTCTTCTTTCTCCTCATCCTCTTCTTCCTCCTTCTTTGTTTTTTGAATAGTTTTGTTGTTTTGGGTTTTTTTTTTTTTTGAGAATTTCATACATGAGCATTGTATCTGTGACACTCCTACTCCTCCCTACCCCTCTGGTTCTTCTATCCCAAATTTAGGCTCTCTTCTTAAAGTGTTATTGTTATATGTATATACATATATGCATAAATACACATACATATGTGTGTGTGCATGCACACATGTATATGGAACCTACTAAATCTACTTAGCTTTGCTTGTGCCCACATTTGACACCTGTATAGGAGTTCATCCCTGGGAGCAATTGGTTCTCCCTCTGTCAGTGGCCCTTTATCCCTGGAGGCTCTTCATCTAGGAGAAGGGTAATGTGCATTCCCTTGTCCACATTGGTATTTCAACTGGTAGTGCCATTTTGCTGGTCTTGTTCAAATGATCATATTATTGAAAGTTCATGGATCCATTTCCCCTGGCATATCTAGGGGACATAATACAATCTAGCAACAGATGTCATAGACCTCTGGCTCATAAGATCTTTCTATCCTTTCTTCCATGATTTTCTCTGAGCCTTAGGTATAGGATTACATTGCAGATGCACCACTTGTAGCTAGGCACTCCACAGTCCCATGTTCTCTGCATTTTGATCAGTTGTAGAGATCTATAAAAGTTTCTGTATGTTGCAAAAGGAAGTTTTTTGATGATGCATGAGAGCTATACTTATTTGTGGCTATAAGGAAAAGTATTTAGAATACAATTAGAAATTATATTGATTTAGGATCTGGCAGTAGTAGATTTTCCTCTTGGGGATATGACCCCTCCAGGGTTTACAATACCAAACATGATTTCCCTACTGTTGAGCAAGCCTTAAATCCAACTAGACAGTTATTAATCATCTCCCAGACAGAAGTGTCACTATTACAGCATTGTGCATGTCTTGCCAGTCCAGTCCTTGTTGTGGTCCACAGGCTTTATAGCTGGGTACAACTACTACTGAGTGAGCCTCTCCCTTGGCAACTCCTGATATGTGAGAGCCACTCCTTAGGAAGGAGGCTTCCAGGTCAGTTCCAGCTCGATTCCTCCAAGTCCTGTGTGCAGTATGTGGTGTCTTCATCAATAGGGATTTACCTTCAAGTTCTGGGAGGCAGCCCAAGAAATAGTAATGTCTTATGTTGCTTTGGGAGTCTCATGGTCTCCCTTGACCAACAAAGAAGAGGGTTCCTCATGTGTGGTACCAGAAGTTTGTTAGATAGTCATAATTCATGGCTTTTTGGGTGAACATTATCACCCCTACTGGTGTAACTTCATTAAGCTCTATCTCCATGTATACACATATATGTAATCTTAGGTAAACATAAAATAATTTGCTATGCCTTTTCAAACATCCTTAGTAGTACTTATCCTTCCTCCTTCCTTTTTTGTCTGTATTGCCCTCCATATCTCCAATTAAAATGCCCCCATCTTTTCCATTTCCACCTTCATGTCACCTATGTCTTGTCATTCAAGAACTTTCCCTCATTCCACTAGACTCCACCTTTCTCTTATTGGCCCCCACCCCAACCTCTGCTTCACTCAGGCCCCACCTTGATCCCCTTTTTTCTTTCCTGCTTCTGCAGATACTCCAGTCTATACATTTCCATATGAAGATTAAGAGCTAGGAGCCACAAAATATGAGAGAACATATGACTTGTTTTTCTGAGTATGGATGACCTCACTTAGTAAAATATATTTTAGTTTCATATGTGTACCTGAAATTTTTATGCCTTCATTTTTCTTTACAGCTGAATAGAATTTAATGTGTACATATACTGCATTTTTATTATCCAGTCATCAACTGAAGGGCATTTAGGTTCTTTCAAGAAAGTATTTCAACAGCATTAGCAATTAGAGAAATGGAAATCGGAACTCCTTTGAGATTTCCTCTTACCCCCATCAGATCAAGAGTAAAGATGCTGGGAAGGATTATGGGGAAAGAAGCACCCTCATTTAGTGTTGAAATTGCACACTGTTGCAGCCATTCTGGAAATCAGGGTGTAAAATCCTCAGAGAGTGAAAAATAAATCAAGCGTATGACTCCTTGACATATCCTCAGGACATTGTGTGACACAGACACGTGCTCTGCCATGTTCATGGCTGTTCTAGTCACAACAGCCAGAAAATGGAACCAACTTAAATATCCTTCAGTTGATGAGTGGATGAGGCATTTTCTTATATGAGAATTTTTATATTTCATATATTTGTCTGCTTCTTCCAAAGGCTCAGTTTAAGAAGACAGACTTTGTCAACAGCCGGACTGCGAAAGCCTACCACTCCCTTAAAGACTGATGAAGATGAAGGGAAAACAGAATCAGGAATTCCACTTCACAGTTCTCTATGTAAAAAACAAAAAACAAAAAACAAAAAAAAACAAAAAACAAAAAACAAAAAAAAACCTTCTCCCCAAAACACCTATTTTTCTACTAACTGACCCAAGAAATTTCAAAAGCATGCTTTGTTTATATTCTTTTCTATTTTCATCCCCCAAATCTAGAAAATGAATAATCAGACTATAATTTTGTTAGGCATCCTGAAGATTTCTGTAAGGTTGCACCAGTGTGGAGTCTTTTTACCCTGTGCAGATGATGGGCACCACTATCCAGGCTTATAGTCTTGCAGACTCGTGTGAGTGCTCATCGGAGGAGTCCTGAAGAAGAGTATGTGACTGACATGTCTATCCTAGTCACTCATCTGTATGCCACTTCCTTAGTGAGCCAGAGTTGTGTGTTCACCAGTTTTGAACAGGACAGAGATGAAAGAATAAAGCATTAATGGCGAATCGTTTCGTCTGTGATTGTTCTTGACTTTGTTTGGTTGCTGTTCTTTGCCTTTTCTTTCTCTAACATAAATGAATGTAAGGCATGCATGTAGATTACAGACTGCGTGGCAGTGAGGCTAAGGAGTGGTCATAGCAAACATAAAGACAGCAGGCTACACATAAAGACAAGTGTTGGTTCTGAAATTCCATGTGCTCCCTCAGCATTGTGTAAATGGGATTTTTGCTCCAAGAAATCATTCACCTGTAATGTCAGCAGTAGGTGTGAATCTCTCTAGTTATAATCTAGGCTTTAGTACCCAGTGGAATTGGTGTAAGAACACTGTCCTTCAGCAAGGTTCTAAGAGGAGCCAAGGACCACAGAGGAGTGAGGCCAGATGGGCACTTTGTCCAACTTCTAAAGCACAGGGTTGCTGCCACTCATATTCTCATCCCTGTATCAGGCAAGGGAGCTCTAGAGACAAGGCAGGAAGCTCTTATGGCCCAAAACTGAGAAGTGCCAGCCTCCAGCAGCTGACATACTAGCTAGGGAAGTGCATCTATGGGAAATGCAGTTTTAACTAGACAGTAATGAAAGCCACTCATGTTAGTCCTTAACTGTAATTCTGCTGTTTATTGCTCCTTAGATGTCTGACTTCATTTGCATAAACAAGTAAGAGAAGAAAAAAACTTTCAGCTACTTTGGTGGGAAAAAAGGAACAAAAAAAATTCCCATTTCTATTTAAATGTACATTTAGTTCTGTATTGTGTTGTAACTTAAAATGCTTTTAACTCTAAGAGCTTCAGCTTAAATAATTAACCCACATTGAAAAATTTATTTTCTTAAATACTGAAGAGAGAAACTTTCACCAAAGTTCTAACAATAATCATTTAGGTTTCATTTATTTCTCCTGATAAGTGATAAAAAGTTTAACATTTCCATGGCGGTTTCTCTGTTTCTTTTAGTATCTTTATCTTAACGTGTTTATACTAGAGTGTCAGATATATTAAATACAGAGTGAAAGTACAGTCACCTAAGGCTCTTTATTTCCAAATCAAAGTCCTAAATTCTTTCCAAGAACATGTTTCTATTATAACCAAAGTATATTAAAATGGAAAGACACACACCTGTTGTCACTATTGTTAAGCTTGAATATGGGAAATCAGCTAGCTTGGTCCTCCTGGTAGCTAACAGCCCCTGCTTTACTCTGTCAGCACCTCCAGGGAGGACTGTGCACAGAATATCAGTTCTGATCAATGGTTGTTACAAGGGCTGTTGTTTCCTGACTGTGCCCATCCTGTAAAGCATGGCGCCCCTTCTTATCTATGCTGTGAGATTTGAAGGCTGCTCCCATATCCAAGAATCTTAGGGAGATTTCTAGAGTCTGGGAGGTTTCGGGCTTGGGATTACACTGCGGGAGCGTCTGTTTCCACCCAAAACGCTTGTTTTCCCCTAGTTATCTTTAAAAGGTTATCCATGAAACAAGTAGGCGATTAACATGCCTGATGGGAGAATAGGGTCAGGTTAGACAAACTGCTTTAATACGAAATAAGTCTCCCTCTATAGAAATAAGTCCTTAGAAGAAAACAGAAAAGTATATACGTGTGTGTAATATGTTGTGAGATTTCTGCTTAACAAAGACATAACAGACTTTTCTACTGAAGTGAGGCTGACTGTAGTACACATGTATTTTAAATATACTTCTGAAGAAGTTTCAAATCAAATCTCAGGGTTAGGAAGGAATTTAGAAGACACTGAGTCACCTTTTTGGAGAATCTTCTTATACCCAAAAAGACTCAGTCATTCAGCTCATGTCCAATATAATAGGTACATTTTGAGATTTAGTAGTGTGTTATTTGTTGGGGAACAAAACCAAAAATATTTGTTGGGGGAGAAAAAAAAAGGAACCAACTTTTGAAAATACAATCTGCTTGATTGCAGTGGTACTGACAGACCCTTAAGAAATAAATGCCAGCCTTGAAAGGTGTGTATGACAAACTATCTCCTTGCGGTGATTGTTCAGAAAGGAGAGAGAATGGTATCTGTTGGTGTGAAGGTGGTTTAAATCTGAACAGAAAGGAGAACATTCTATAGCCTTGGACTAGAGACTCGTGGAAGCTGAGCAGTGCTGTGCTACCCTGTGGAGCCTGACAGTCCTATGCAGTACAGAGGATGCTACGTAGTCAGTAGGTTGTGTCAGCTACAGACCATCAGACACTCAGTAGCATCCTACCCTCCTTGTGCTGCTTTTTGTTTTTGTTGTTGTTGTTGTTTAATGTAGCCATGAGAAAATCTGAGGTAGATTATGATTATCTAATCATGTTCCTAAAGTCGCAATGCAAGGATGCTGGCTCCTATCTGAAGCAAAGGGCTTGGCTCCCCAAACCAAAGCATATATATATATCTGTGACCTGACAGAGGACTCGCCTAACCATTCCAACCTGGCCTCACACTGTGGCATTTCTCTGTTGTAAATTTCTTATCCTCACTGAGGTCTGGCTTTCCTTATCTGAAAAATGGCTTGTTCTGAGGATTAAGTGTTTCAATAAATACAAATCCATGCCTCACAGTATATAGTCCAGTGTGAAGATATACAGAGTTCCTGCTGTGGACAGCTTTTCTTTCTAATTCACCTTTTTAATTTCTTTTTGCAAATATGACTGCTTCTCCTAAAATTCTAACCTCCCAGTCATATACTCCTGTACTCTCATGCACTGCTGCACGCTTGGAACCCTGTGCTCCCTCAGACAACACACTCCTTTACAGCTGTGCAGTCACATGCACACAGTTACAGAAACGTTTCTGTACTCTTACACCCTTGAACACTTATGCGCTCACACTCACCCACTCGTGTACTAACCTACCTGACATACTTGTACAGTGCGTGTCTTGTCCTCCTGCATGCTCACACATATCCTTTGGAGACCAGGTAGGAGTGGAGGGAACAAATACAGGCTGGCATGCAGATCCGAATATTGTTTCTCAGACCATGAATTCTGTATGAGTCTGTGAAGAATAAATAGCCTATACTTAGGTTTGAGAAAGGAAGAGTTATACAGAGATCAAAAGGTTCTTGGGTTGAGTGTGGTGAACCACCCCTTTTATCCTAGCATTCTGGAGGCAGAGCAGGTGGATTTCTGCAAATTCAAGCCTGGCCTGGTCTACACATTGTAACTTTCGTTTTGACCAGGGCTACATACTCTACCTCAAAAAAAAAAAAAAACAAAAAACACTTCTTTCAAGCCTTCTCTGAACCCCAGCAGACAGCATCATGACACCCCAATGGAGCAGCATGCTCTGCAGATTACAGACCTGTGCTCAGAATCAGTGTGTGATCTTTATAGCTCTTGAATCTGTCATATATTGCATACTGCAACAGAGATCTAAGCCATGGATAAGAAGGCAATTGTTCATTGACTACTCTGGTTCTTCAGGCTAAAATCTCAGTGGTGAACCATCCTTGGAGTTCATTTTAAACAGAAAATATGAAGACTGGTATATTTTTGTAGATTGAGAACCATTCTCTAAGCATTTTGCTTATGTGGAATACTGCAAACTGACAGACAGCAAGTAGGTAAGTTAGAAGGTAGCTATTACCCAGGGGAACATGTTGAGGCAGCAGCAGGCATTCCCACTGGCTAATCAAGCTTCCTCATAAACCTAACATCAATGAACAGTTCAAGTCTCAGAAGCCTAAATTCTGCCTGTAAGCTGTTAGCATACAACATATCTGGCAAGAAATGAAGAACATGCCCATATAGTGCTGTTTTGTTGGCCACACATGGATGCTCTTCACAGTAACCAGCAGTCCCGTAGCTGCTGGGTGGGGGGGCTTTTAATTTTATCTTTCAGCATCATAGATTACACCAAATGCCTCATCCTGCAGCTGAGGACTGGTGAGCTATTACTCTGAGAACATACCTATAGATCTTACTGAGATTGGCTTAACCATATGGAATGTTCCAGTTTCTACACTGTCTTGTTTCACCCAGGGACCAGAAGCTTGCAGTTGAAGCATGACTGGAAGCTAAGTAGTACACTTATCACACTCGTTAGGAACTGCAAAAAGGACATTTGTATAGAATAACTGAAGCTTAGGGTTGCTGAATAAATGTTTCTGATAGTGTTTGTTCACTGACTGACGTTAAGTTAGACTCCATTCCCATAACAAAAGGAGACAACCCAGACTTACAACTTGTCCTGAGTCCCATCCTCACATCAATGGACTCTAAGGGGAATGGCACAGGGTCACAACCACCATTAAGTCTTGGTCTCCCATCAATTCCACCACTGTCTTATCAGGAGAAGCAGGTTATTCCAAAAGAACATGATATTTTGGCAAATGTCTTTAATCTCGGCTCTTGGGATATAGAGGCAGAGAGATCTCTGTGTTCGAGGCCTGCCTGGTCTACAGAGAGAGTTCCAGGACCACCAGGGATACACAGAGAAACTGTGTCTCAACAAAGCAAAACAGGAGAGAGAGAGAGAGAGAGAGAGAGAGAGAGAGAGAGAGAGAGAGAGAGAATTCTGCCTGAGTGACCAGTTTTACAGTTTCTTGTCTCAGTTTAAATTATGAAAGTGTAACCTGTGGATGACTATGTAAGTGTATGAGCTTAAGGACTATATAAGCTGGTGAAATTTTCTGTTCAAGGCTGGATAGAGCCATTTGTGCATTAGTCAGAATCAGCTGTGAGCTATTATTAAAGAGCCTTTATCCTAATATCTGAGTGTGGGGAGTGTGTTCTCACTGCCCTTCAAAGATATATTAATTCTATAGCAAGCTCACAACTGTCTGAAATGTCTGGTCTCTGTGGGTATCAAACACAACATGTACACAGACATACATACAAGTAAAATACCCATATACATTAAAAATAAATAAAAGTTAAAAGCAAAAAATAAGACAAACCAGCAACAACACCAACAAAAGAAAAAAATTAACAAGATTTTTTTTTTTCATAGCAAATTTTGTTTCTTTTTTCCTATGGTCTGGTTGGGGGATTTTGAAGTTCTGGTTTTAAAAATCTGATTTTGTGGCACAGCTTTAATGTTCTACATGAATTAAGTGGCACCATTGCATTTGGTGAGTGTCTTAACTCTGCTTCCTGCTCCAGTCTCTGTGAAAACAAGTGCTGTCCCCTGCGGCCAGGGCTAGGCTCAGGCTTGGTTATTTTCCAGCTCCTTGGGTTGAATGGAGTGTGATAGTGGCAGCACTTAGAAGCAGAGACAGGAGGAGAGCTGAAAATTCAAGGTCATCCTGATCTACATAGCAAGGAAAAAAATCAACTCCAGCTTGGGAGCTAGAGATCTAATGCAGTGACAGACTGCATACAGTATGTGCAACACCCTGGGTTCCATCCTCAGCACCACTAAATAAAAAAGTCCAATTTCCTCTCTCTTTCTAATGGATTGTCTTCAACTTGCTGGAATTTTTCCCTTTGGTCACTTCATGATCACAAAACACTAAGCAGTGCTCCTATTGTCCATTGTCAGAGAACAGCTACCCAGAACTAGAGTGTTAGCATCCCTGTGTAAGCATCCCTGTCTTCCATCCCACTGTTTTAATAAAATTCCAGCAGCAAGATTTCTATAGGCTCACTCCCATCTCTATCTCTCTGTCCCACCCCCTCATTTATTACCTAGCATTATTCTATCTTATTATTTTACACTAGTTCCAGGCCCCACATGCCAGACAAGTGCTCTGACACTGAAGTATACCTCCAAACTTACACAAACTTAAAGCCGCTTCTTAGCATTAAAAAAAAAAAAAGTAAAATCCTAACCATGTAATCTTATTTCAGCCAGCACTGGACATTCCTGGCCTGAAGCTCATGGGTGCTGATAGTTGAACAGTCAGAAATGTACTGATAATGAAAAACAGAGGACATTACACTAGTCAGCTAACATCCTGGGACCCACTGGATGTGGAGACACTCAGAGAAGAATGACCTTGACCATATTTATTAAGTGGACCTCATCTGTCTTACAAGACAATCATGTTCTTTCAAAACACTGTGTATTTCCACTGTGGTTTCTCCTGAAGGTTTTGCACTGGGGTAGGACAAATCCCTAGGGAGTATGTAACTGGAGAGTGATGAGCAAGCTGGGAACTGCCTCTAACCTGAGAAGCTCATTCACATGGGATAATAAGTAATAAAAAGGGTGCTCAACTGAACAGCAGGAGGCAGAATAAATGAAATGATATAGGAGAAACTTGAAGTAATAAAATTGGTGTTACAGGAGTTCCTAATAAACTTGCTTAGGAGACATTAAGTCACACAAAGTAGAACCTTATCTAAGGGAGTGCTCCCTCCAAACTAACTCAAAGGTAGGTCTAGTTTAACAATCAGGCTTGTAGCTGGGAGGTGGTGGCACACGCCTTTAATCCCAGCACTTGAGAGGCAGAGGCAGGCGGATCTCTGAGTTCGAGAGTTCGAGGCTAACCTGGTATACAAAGTGAGTTCCAGGACAGCCATGGCTACACAGGGAAACCCTGTCTCGAAAAAAAATGAAAAATAAAATAAAATAAATAAAAAAAAAATAAAAGACTTTCAGATGAAAATGAGAAAATGCCTCCTTAAAATTGGGGTATAGGCAAGCCTGTAGTGTGTTTTCTTTTTTTTTTTAAACATTTATTTCTTTTATTTAAATGAGTACACTATCACTGTCTTCGGACACACCAGAAGAGAGCATCAGGTCCCATTACAGATGGTTATGAGCCACCATGAGGTTGCTGGAGATTGAACTCAGGACCTCTGGAAGATCAGTCAGCACTCTTAACCACTGAGCCATCTCTCCAGCCCATGTAGTGTGCTTTCTTAATTAGTGGTTTATAGGGAGAGGTCAACCCATTATGGGTAG
>NW_021604750.1:77116-80189 GCF_004785775.1 Grammomys surdaster | reverse complement strand
TTTTGGCAAGATGGCCATTTTTATTATATTAATCCTGCCAATCCATGGTGGCTCCATCTTCTAGATAAGATACCATACCGAATCTGGCACCTGAATTCTCAGTATCCCAGAACTTATGTAAAATCATCACAAATGTTTCAGAACCCAAGTGGAGCTTGCTCCCTGGATTAGAGGCCATGTCTTCCTTCCTCTGGCCCTGAATCTCAGCATCTCAGGACCCATGTGGTATCAATGCCTATAGCAAAGGGTACACCTATACTTTTCTTTGGCACTCTAACTTTCATATTATATGACCCATACCAAATACCCTCTTACTGCCAAGGTCAGAGATAATAGGACAACTTGGCTTTTTACTGCTCAAGTATGGAATGTCATGTCTGTCTCTTCAAGTCACAGGCCACCATAACCTTGTACCCTAGCTTCCAGTGCCTCAATACCTGCTTGGAAAACCTGTATTGCCTCAGGTCAGACTTTACACACCCCTGTACACACACCTCTGCCAACTTACATGGAGTACCCACTTATGAAGTCAGAGGTAATACAATCCTCTGTCCAAGCTGGGACCACCTCAGCTACCCTACTCAAGAGTCATTACTGAGCAACTCAAAGACCTTAAAGAATAACAGACCTGACCTAACCCAGTAAGTAAGCTGTCAAACACAAGGCTCAAATGTCCACAGAACACGGGTGGGTCAGAAACTCATACCAAAAGCTATGACCATCACAAAAATACAGTCAATATTAAAAACCAAAACAATGTGTCTTTTTAAAAGTTCACCTAACCCAATGATGGGTATAGAATAGTGGAATTCAATGAGAATGATTTAGATGAAATTTCAGAGAAGGATTTAAAAGAACAGTTATAAACATGTTGCTAGGATTCAGCATGAGAGGACTGGGTTAGCCAGAGCCAAGCTGAGTCCGTGCTGCAAACTGGCAGTTTGGGAGACTAGGTCCAAGTTTCTGTTTCCGAGAAATAAGAACCTGGATTCAGGAACCAGAGGCCAAGCAACCACAGCCACAGGCAGCCAATCCAACGACACCTTGTCATCTGGCCTGAAGTTAGAATAGGTAGCCAGAATGAGTAAGCAATCCCCTGGGAAGCCTCCAGAGCCTAAGCAATTTCGAATGAGTCAGAACCCTAGAGATAGTGCTAACCAATCAAGGTAAAAGGGCACATTCCCCTTCCTGGAATTCTCCTGACAATAAAAGCTGGGCCTGTAAGTCCATGAGGGGTCCCCATTCCAGAATAGGGAGATCCCTGCATGCAGGAAATTCAACTGAATAAACACTCTTTGCTTTTGCATACTATTTGAGTCTGGGGCCTTCCTTCAGCAATTCTTGAACCCTATCAAAAGAAGACATAAACACTCACATGAAATCAAAGAAGACATCAATGAGCTCCTGAATAAATCCCAAGAAGTACAAACAAACAGATGAATAAAATAAGGAAGACAGTTTAGAACAGGAAAATATTTGGGTGTGGTGTCACATAAAGGTAGAGACAGGCAGATTCCTGTGAATTCAAGGCTCTCCTGGTCTATATAGTAAATTTAAGGCCAACTTGGCTACATAGAAAGACCTGGTCTCAAAACAAGCAAATAAACAAACAAAATTTAAAAATGGAATTCAATAAAGAGATAGAAACACTGAAAAAAAATGTGAAATGAAATAAAGCTTAAAAAAAGAAAATTTCAGTAAGTAAAAAACTAAATGGAGCCAAGCAGTAGTGGCACATGCCTTTAATCCCACACTTGGGAGACAGAGGCAGGCGGATTTCTGAGTTCAAGGCCAGCCTGGTCTACAGCGTGAGTTCCAGTACAGCCAGGGCCACACAGAGAAACTCTGTTTCGGAAAACAAAACAAAACAAAACAAAACCAACCAACCAAACAAACAAAAAACCAAAAAACAAAAGAAAAAACCTAAATGGAAATCTTTTCTAACAGAATGGATCATGTGGAAGAAGATTGGGCCTCAAAGACAAAGCAGAGGAACTGGATCATGTTTATTCAGTGTTTATTCACTGGAGTGTTTATTCAGTTGAATTTCCTGCATGCAGGGATCTCCCCATTCTGGAATGGGGACCCCTCATGGACTTTCAGGCCTAGCTTTTATTGTCAGGAGAATTCCAGGAAGGGGAATATGCCCTTTTACCTTGATTGGTTAGCACTATCTCTAGGGTTCTGACTGAAAGAAAGAAAAAAAGGAAGGAAGAAAGGAAGGAAGAAGAAAAGAGAGAGAGAAAGAAAGGAAAGAGAAAAAAAATAAGCCTCATCAGAAGAGATATTTTCTAGCAGATGGTTGTTGAATCAGAGAAAGCCAATCTTTTTGTGTGCCCATGTCCATAACTGAACTCAGGAGACTAGTCAAACAAAAAAGGAGAGACATGAATTTGGGAGAGAAGTAGGGTTGGAGACTCCAGGAGAGTTGGAGGGAGATGATGGTAGATTGACAAGCTCAAACTACATTCCATAAATGTATGCAATTTTCAGAAAAAGTAAAAAGATCACTTGAAATAGTAATGAATTCAAACTTTAATGAAAAGGGGAGCGCCATCAGAATAATAGCTGACTTTTCAATGTAAACTTTATTAGAATCTTGTAGTTCAAGTTCTGAACAGATGCCAACTCAGTCTACACACACACAGCAAAATTATCAATGTCAACTGTGGTGGTTTGATTATGCTTGGTCCATGAGAAGTGGCACTATAAGAAGGTCTTGTTGGAGTAGGTGTGGCCTCGTTGGAGGAAGTATGTCACTATAGGGGTGAGCTTTGAGGTCCTACACTCAAGCCTTTCCCAGTGTGGAAGACACCTTCTTCCGGGCTGCCTGCGGATCAAGATGTAGGACTCTCAGCTCCTCCAGCACCATGTTTTCCTGCATGCTGCCATGCTTCCCACCATGGTGATAATAGACTTCCCACCATGATGATAATGGACTCTGAAACTGTAAGCCAGCACCAATTAAATGTTTTCCTGATGTCTGGTCATGGTGTCTCTTCACAGCAATGAAACACTGACTGAGATAACAACCAAAGGAGAAAGAAAACCTTTCCATAGTCAAAAAAATGAC
>NW_021604750.1:69294-77106 GCF_004785775.1 Grammomys surdaster | reverse complement strand
AAGAGAATGAGGAGGAAGAGGATGAGGATGAGGAGGACAAGGAGGGCAAGGAGGACGAGAAGAGGCTACAAAAATTTATTGCCACCAAGTTGGCCCTACAGAGAATTCTGAAAGGAATAGTGATTGAGGATAAAAATGAACATATCCAAGAGGCTACAGATGGAAAAGCTGGTACTAGAACAGTTGTTCACCAAAAGGGAATAACAAGGCACATTGCACTATAATCAACAAGATGATGAAATTAAAGCACAGATTTTAATAATAGCTCTCAAAAAATACTCCAATTTCAAAATGAAAAGGCACAGACTTTTGGATTAGATAAGAAAACAGGATGGATTCTCTTGCTATCTACAAGAAACATGTCTCCTCATCAAAAATAGATACTACCCTAGGGTGAGAGGATGGAGAAGAGAGACTGAAGCAGGGAGAGCCAAGAAATAGGTAGGAATTGCCATTTTAATATCTGTAAAATATGCTTCAAACCAAAACTAGAAAGAAGAGATTTTTTTTAAAAGGTCACTTTATATTGATAAAGGACTAAGCAATCAAGAAGATATTACAGGCTGAAGAGATGTCTCAGTGGTTAAGAGCACTGGCTGGTCTTCCAGAGGATGAGAGTTTAGTACCCAGCACCCACAAGGCAATTCACACCTGTCTGTAGTTCCAGTTTCAGAGGATCCAGTGTCTTTTTCAGGTCTTTGCTGGCACCAGGCACACTTGTCATGCACAGACATAAATGCAGACAAAACACACTTACAAAGTAAATCTTTTCAATTGTTAAACATGTATGTGCCAAACACGCACAGTTGTACTCAACCTCTTAAAAAAGGTACAAATAGACATAAGGTCCCCACCCCTCCATGCATATATACTGTTTTTCAGGACAGGGTTTCTCTGTGTCGCCCTGATTTTCCTAGAGCTCACTATGTAGACCATGCTGGCCTTGAACTCAGAGATCTGCTTGCCTCTGCCTTCCAAGAATTGGAACTTAAAGGCATACACCACCACCACCCAGATTAATCCATGTATTAACCCCAGCATAGTAATAGTAGGTGACTTCAATACTCTTTCGCAAATAGAAAGATCATCCAGACAATAAATAGGCAGAAACATTTGAGTTAAACAAGATCATAGATCAAAAGAACCTAATAAACATCTACAGAATATTCTACCAAACACTACAAAACACATATTTCTTCTCAGCAGACCATAGCACATTCTCCAAAACTGACCACATTTGGGAATGCCAACTCTCAACAGATATTAGGAAAGTAGTAGTAATTTCTTATATACTACATGATCATAATTAAATCAAGCTAGAAAACAACAAAACTAAATGAAACTTCAGAAAACACACAAATGTGTGGAGATGAAATGACAATGACTGATGAAAAAGTTTCAAAGGAAATTAGAGAGATACTAGAATAGAATAAAAATAAAAATATATCAAAATCTATGAGAGACAGTGAAGGGGACCTTAAGAGGGAATTTCATAGTTCTAAGTACCTACAGAAAAGGGTCAGTTAACACCATAAATAGCCTTATGGTACACCTTAAGGCTTTGGAAAAAAAAGAAGAACAAAACAAGTCAATAAATACAAACAACCAAAGATTTTTTAAAAGTTAAGTAAGATTGACAAATCCTTAGCCAATTTTACAATAAAAGGAGAAAATTTTTTAAAAATTAGAGATGAAAAAGGAGATAATACAACAGATATGAATAAAATCTGGAGAATAATAAGGAAATACTTTTAAAACATATACTATTTTGTTCCATTGATCCACATGCATGTTTTGTGCCATTACAATGTTGCTTTTGTTACACAGCTCTGGAGTATAGCTTGAACTCCTGTGTGGGCAATCTCTCCAGCACTGTCCTTTTTTTCCTCAAGATTGCTTTGGCTATTCAGTTTTTTTGTTAGTTTTTTTGTTTCTGGTTCAATATGAATCTTAGATTTCTTTCTTACATTTTTGAAGTAGTTGTGAGGATTTTTGTTGGGATTGCATTGTTCATCTTTGCACTATGAATTCTACCAATCTATTAGCATAGGAGGTCTTTTCTAGTATTTTCATCTTCTAATGTATTCCTCAATCTTTTTCTTCAAGGATGTAAAGATTTCATAAGAGAAGTCTTTCATATCTCTGGTTAGAGACCAAATAAAAGCCCTCAACATAAATATACACAGTTACAGCTAATATCAGCCAAAAGTGCCAAAAATGCATACTGGAAAAAAGACAGCATCTTCAATGAATGGTGCTGGGAAATCTGGATGCCCACATGCAGAAGAATGAAATTAGACCCAAATCTATGACCCTACACAAAAATCAGCTTGGAATTGATCAAAGATCTCAATGTAAAACCCGAAGACCCGAAGTACTGAAATCGTTAGAAGGAAACATAGGCAGTACCCTACACAATATAGGTTTAGGGGGAGACTTTTCTGAATATTTGCCCAGGGAACAAGGTCAACTCGTGAGCACTGGAACCTCATAAAAATAAAAAGCAAAAGAAACAGTCAATGAAGTGAGAGAATGGCCACAGGGTGAGAGAGAAGATTGGTTAACTATACATGTGATAGAATATTAATATATAGAATATATAAAGAACTTATAAAACAAAGAGTCAAGAAAAGGTACGACTGTTTAAACATGGACTATGGTTCTGAACAAAGAGTGTAGGCTCACATTTTCAAAACCTACTTTAATAATTATACTTCAATACTTTAAACTCCTTCTAGCCCAGCATCTACCAGAGGTAGTGGAAAGAAAAGATCAATATGACAAATGATGGTCAGTGAAGAAGGCAAGGCAAGCCAATGCCATAGAATCTTCAGCAAAAGAACAGCATCAGCAAAGCCCAACAAAGACCAGCAAAATGTGGCAAAGCAAACCAATACCACACAGTGTCATCCACATCTATCTGTTGGGTTATATTTATACCCATTCCAAACATCGTGCGAAAGAGCAGGTGTCCCCTCTAGCAAAACTTCACATGCCTTTTTTCCAGGCTGCTTCCTGAAAAATACCATGTGTCTGTTCTCAGCAAAAACATCCTCTAATAAGACAGTTTCTGGAAAAACATTACATGACACAACTGAGTCTCCAAAGAAATTCCCACTTCAAAAGAGTGCTCAAAAGAAGAAATAATAACAGATTATAAATATCTCAAAAAGTGTTCAACATCTGTAACAATTTTGGAAATACAGATTTCCACTTTGAGATTTTCTTATCCCAGTCAGACTAGGCAAGATCATAGAAATAACTGACAATAAATTCCAGCAGGGATTTGGGAAAAGTATCTTTATCTACTTTTGGTAAATTTGCAAACATATGCATCCACCATGGAAATTAGTGTAGAGAATCACTAACAAGCTAAAATAGTTGGACTCAGTTATGGTTTCTGTTGCTGTGATGTAACACCATGTAGGGGAACAAATGTTTTATTTGATTTACACTACCACCTCCCTGTATATTATCAAAGGAAGTAGGATAGAAACTCAAGCAGGGCAGGAATTGGAGGCAGGAGCTGATGCAGAGGTCATGGAAGAGTGCTGCTTACTGGCTTGCTCCTCATGCCTTGATCATCCTGCTTTCTTACAGTCCTCAGGACCAGGGTACTAGCTCAGAGATGGAACTACCCATAATGGGTTGACCTCTCCCTATAAACCACTAATTAAGAAAACACACTACAGGCTTGCCTATAGCCCAATTTTAAGGAGGCATTTTCTCACTTGAGGATCCCTCTTTCCCGATGACTTTAGCTTGTGTCAAGTTGACAGAAAACCACACAGGACCTAGATCTACCATAAGACTTGGGTATATCACTGTTTGCCATAAGCTCAAAAGATTCAACTTACTATTCTACAGATACTTTGCTTGGCTGCATTCATTGCCATTATATTCACAATAGCTAGGAAATGAAAACAACCTAAATGTTCTTATAGTGCTGAATGGTAATAAAAATGTTGGTTCATGCGGGGAATGATTAGCTCATGCGTGGGTTCTTGAATCTTGTTAGGCTGTTGTGATTCCTGAGGCTCCAAAGAGACTGGCGCTTGGGTATCTTGACTGAGTTCTCACCCAGTCTGAAGTTCTGCGGGGGTGCAGAGCTCTTGGATTGGGGATCCCCTGACCAGGAGGTGGCTAGGGACCAACTGGTCTCAAGCCCTTGGGCTCTCAGACGCCACTGAGAGGCCTCGGCTGGCCCACAGCTGAGAGAAACCTGATGGGGGGAGAAGAAAGAGGCCCCGACAGCACCCCTCGGGAGAGACTTGGTTACTGTACTGGCTTAGCAGACTCGGAGGCCCAGCTAGCTTGCTTGAAGATGTGGGTCCCTGTGGCTGGGATGCAGAGAGGTACTCCAGGTTGGAAGTTAGGCACAGCAGCTGTGGCGGCTCGATGTTAAAGGTCTTCTCCATGTTTTCCCACGGCGGGGCCCCAAAGACGCGAGAAGTCCACGGGTTTAAGAGATTTATTTTCATGGCAGATGGTAGATGGATCTGGATGTACCCACTATGAAACTCAGGGCAGACCTGAGTTAAATAGGGAGAGAAAAGGGGAAGGGTCTGGGGAAGATGCTTAATTGGCTCTGCCCTCTGGCCTTCAGGTATCTCATTAGTATGTAAATCTCTCTAGGGCCTGAAGCCTGTAGTCATGCCCTCTACCTGTGCTCTTTGGGAGGGGCTGCAACGGCCTATGAGACTGAACAGTGCAGGTCAATGGAGTTCCACGCCACATGTTAGGAGCCTGGCTTCTGGGAGCACGGCAAAATAGATGTCTGTCCTTCACAGGCAATGGACTCCTGGGCTATTTCCAGCCAACGCTTTGACCAAAACCAGCCATCCTATCATGGTCCTACAGGTACATACAGAAAAGAAAATCATGAAATTTGCAGGTAAATTTATGGATCTAGAAAATATTAAAAAAATAAAAAATAAAAAAATTAAAAAAAAAAAGCTGGGCAGTGGTGGCGCACGCCTTTAATCCCAGCACTTGGGAGGCAGAGGCAGATGGATTTCTGAGTTCGAGAGTTTGAGGCTAGCCTGGTCTACACAGTGAGTTCCAGGACAGCCTGGGCTACACAGAGAAACCCTGTCTCAAAAAACCAAAAAAAAAAAAAAAGAAAAGAAAAGAAAAGAAATATTAAGAAATATTAAGATGAACAAGGTAACCCAGATCCAGAAAGACAAATGACTCATATTCTCTCTCATCTGTGATTCCCAGATGTAAACCTTTAGATGGAGTGTATAACCTGGAGTAACGGCAAAAACAAACAACAAACAAACAAACACAAACAGAAAAGTCAAGAGACCACTGGGAAGGGGTTCAGATAGGTCTCTAGAGAAGGGGATGGTAGAACACAGACGCTATGAAGGAGAAAGTGGGAAAAATGAGGGGGTCTTTAATTAGGGAGAGGTGAAAGAGGACAAATTGTTCTGTAGCAGTTTCCTTTGGGTTGAAACATTCTATCCTGTAGGGAAACTGTAAGCCAGAAAGTTAACAACTCAAAACAGCTTTAGGAAGTCTCTCAAAGTGATCAGATTCTCTAGGCTCCTCCCTTCAAGAGTAAGCATTAAGAATTGCTGAGAGCTACTCTTAGACAAGACAAGCTGCAAAGAAGTCTCTGAGACCAGACCAGCTGCCTAACAGGGTTTAGACCGAGTGAATCTCTTGGAAATGACACTCTCCAACCTGCTGAGCTGCTCACAGACTGTTCATTGTGCTCCAGGTTAGCAGCTTTGCATGCTGTCATTCATGCTGGTGTAGGTGTTGGTGATTTGTCTTTGAGACATTTCTGCTCCTGTCAATAACCCCTTGCCCATAAGTAATCCCAAGAAAACTCACTGGCTTTCCAAATGTTCCTCATTATTTTGTGTAGATAATACTCAAAATCCTTTACTTTGGCTATTTTGAAATTGGTATCTTTTCTCAATCCACATCCAAGTAAAGCCCTATAAAATATTATTAGTTATGGATGTTGCTGTGTATTCATGTCAGCTCAAGTGGTGGGGAAGCCCTTCAACCTCTAACCATGCATTTTGCCCAGTTCTCTGCTGCCTGAGCAGAGGCAGCCACTCTCCTGGGTTTTTCCTTACCAATAAATCTCCTGTGTGATGTTTGTTGTTTGTTGTGACTTTGTTGTATTCCTTGGTTCTCAAATGCCAGGATATCTCTGGGATCAGAGCTGTAACACTTCTGCTGGGGAAACTTCCGCCGACAATATCAGAGCTGATACACTTGCATTGGGGAAACTTTGGGAAACTTTCCTAGTAGCTGGATCAGACCTCCTGTAGGGGAAGCCTTTCCCTTCAGAGCTGCAATACTTACAGATGTAACCATAAAGCTTGCAAATTCAACCTTGTTCCTGTCTCTTGGTCTTCTCTATCACACCAGGTTATAAAAAGAAATATGTTTGCTAGGATTGTTGCTATTACTGTCAAGTCTCATGTCACTCATGCTTTGTTGTCCCTTTATGAAATACAATGTCTAAGAGACAAAATGGCTAGGGTGTGTGTGTGACTTGTTATGTCAGACAGTCTGGCCTCAAATTTGTATCAATCCTCCTTCCTCACCCTCCCAAATGCTAGGATTACAGGTACAGACCACGATGATCAGAGTCTGTTAGGGATTGGTTCTAATGCTGTCTCAATTCAATTTGGCTCCCAGAAGGCTGTGTTCTCAGATGCTGAGGGTCTCTGCCCCCAGTTGGATTTGACTGGCAATAAAAAATTGCTGTATAGCTAATGCTGGGCAGGTAGACTGAGGCAGGACCTGGAGATTTGCTTGGGCTACGTACTGGGAGAGAGAGAGGAGAATTTCCTTGACTTGGGAGAGAAGGATGTAAGAGTTTCAGGAGAGAAAGCCAAGCAGCCATGTAAGAATTCTGGCCCTTCCTCTCCCCCAACCCCTCCCCCTCCCGTGACTCCCCTGGCCTCAATTCTTTCTTTTTATTTATTTATTTTAAATATTTTATTTATTTACAATACAGATGTCATTCCCTTTCCCATTCCCCCTCCCTAGAACCCATCTGGTGGAGAAATGACCTATCAGGTGGCACCATTCACAGTGAGCTAGTCCCTCCTACATCAGTTACCAGGAAAGTTCACCACTGGCTTGTTCATAGGCCAGTTTGGTTGAGGGGATTTTCTCAGTTGAAGTACCTCAATGACTCTAGCTTTGTCAAGTTGGCCAGCACACCTCTACCGAAAATTATTTCCAGTTCAATTGTTCTCCCCTCCCCCAACCCCTACTTCTCGAACTAATTGTAGGTGTTGTCTACAAATGGCACATTCTCAATAATACACATAAACCTCCAACTGCCAGTTCAGGAAGTACTGAAAGTATTGCCCACGTCTATTCATGTATAAAAATGTCAGAATAAATTCATTATTTTGTACAACTTGTGTATGCTAATTAAAATACTTAAAGAAAATTAGTCAGATTCTACAATGGCACTTGGGGGCTGGCTCACTTGCCAATGAGAGTTGTCATCCTGGCGAAAGGATTCCCAAAAGCACCTAATATGAATTTGAATGGCTCCAGTTCTAGTTAAGTAATAAACAAACATAAGGAGTGATGTGTTTATAAAAAGATAGAGAGATAAGGAGAATATGTTCCGTGGGTGTGTGGAGAGGTATGGGGGGAGGGAATGTCTCAGTGGGCCCATGCAGAGGCATCCCTTCCCCCCGAGGGACCAGCCACACACAGGTATAGCATAGAATAGAGTTTATTCAGGGCATGGGGAGGGGAGCCAGGAGCGTAGTAGAGGCAGAGAGAGAGAGAGAGAGAGAGAGAGAGAGAGAGAGAGAGAGA
>NW_021604750.1:53108-69194 GCF_004785775.1 Grammomys surdaster | reverse complement strand
AGAGAGAGAGAGAGAGAGAGAGAGAGAGAAAAGAGAAGTAGAGGCCAGCCATGACCACATGGAGAGAGGGGTACGGGAAGGGGGGAGGGGGGAGGGGACAGAGAGAAGCTAGAGGCAAGAGATCAAGAGAGAGAGAGGGAGGAGGGGGCAAGCAGCCCCTTTTATAGTGGACCAGGCCTACCAGGCTGTTGCCAGGTAACTGTGGGGAGGAGCATGCCTGGCTGTTGCCAGGTAACTGTGGAGGTGGAGTTTAGACAGAATTCTAACAGGGAGTCCTTTCCTGTATTGACTTTCCTCTCGCTGTAGCTAGGAGGACACTGCCACCTTTAGGACACACATTAAAGACGTGTGTGTGTGTGTGTGTGTGTGTGTGTGTACTTGTACTGTGCTGAGGCTCTCATTAACTAGGGAAACTGGTACAAACAAATTTCATCTCCACATTAGTCCGAATTCTTTCTACAGATCCAACACTTAAGGGACTTGTGCATCACAAGCTTTTTGCATGATCATTTAAATGACAGTAAACACTTGTAGAGCGTTTACTATACCGCCACAGCTGTGAGACAGGAAGTACTATCATGCCATCCTCACTGAGAAAAGCGGGATGAAATTACAGAGTAACAATGGGGACCGCAAGATGGAACTCTCGGTCCACATTCCACAATAGAACACAACACCAAAGCTTACTCAGACAGGCCTCCCGCCCCGCCCGAGCATGCGTAGAGAGACATTGAGGCGCCCGCGGTCGCAGGGCGACAGAGGTCCGGCATGCCTTGCGGGTACCGCAAGATGGCGTCGCCCATGCTGAGACTCCTGTACCGCGTTCCGCAGACGAGGGTCTGGCCACGAGGGCCGCGTACGGTGCGCCTGGACACGCGGGGATTGCTGGTAGCACCAAGGGCCCGCGGCCTGTTCAAGGAATTCTTCCCGGAGAGCGGCACGAAGACAGAGCTCCCCGAACTCTTTGACCGCCGCAGGGCGGGCTCGTCGCCCCAGACGGTGTACTGCGGTTTCGACCCCACGGGCGATTCGCTTCACGTGGGGCACCTGTTAACTTTGTTGGGTCTATTCCACTTCCAGCGAGCCGGCCACAACGTGATCGCGCTCGTGGGCGGCTCCACGGCTCTTCTGGGAGACCCCAGCGGCCGGACCAAGGGGCGCGAGGCGCTGAGCGCGGAGTGCGTGCGGGCCAACGCGTGCGCCCTGCAGCGAGGGCTCGAGACCGTGGCGGCCAACCATGCGCGCCTCTTCGCGGACGGGCGGCCCTGGGGCACTTTCACGGTGCTCGACAACGCTGCCTGGTTCCAGAAGCAGCACCTAGTGGATTTTCTGGCCACGGTGGGCGGCCACTTCCGCATGGGCACTCTGCTGAGCCGACTGAGCGTGCAGGCTCGTCTCAAGAGCCCCGAGGGCATGAGCTTGGCGGAGTTCTTTTACCAGGTGCTCCAGGCCTATGACTTCTATTACCTTTTCCAGAACTATGGATGCCGGGTCCAGCTGGGCGGATCAGACCAGATGGGCAACATTATGTCTGGCTACGAGTTCATCCACAAGTAAGCTGGAATTATTAGAGCCTACAGAAACCCGGGGACGAATACACAATAGTAGTGTGTTATTCGTTAGGAAGATTGTAAGATACTGCTCTTGCGAGTTAGAAGGCCTCAATTATGGACATACTGTAGAGCTGCTGGAAGCAGACCAATATTCAAGATTTGGATTGTGTCTGTTTTCCCTAAGTCACCTTCGGTTTCTAACTTGAGAAATTATTTATCCTGAAAATAATTGGACTTCTGTTTAGAGCTCTGCGCATTAATTTAGCCTTTTGCCCCCATAAAGATTTTCACAGCATTTTCTTGAGGAATATAGAGTGCAGGGCTGGCTCTACACGACAAAACTCATTTAAAAATATTAAAAGCCACCTCCTAAATGTACCCTTCTGGTGCCCCTTCCTCCAGTTTTGTCATTTTTCTACCTTATCTTTCAAGACTCACTTCCTGTTGACTTGCTCAGAAGCTACAATTGCACTTAAGCATGACACATGTAAAGTGCCTGTTTGTATAGTTCTTGAGGACCAGACTGAGAAAGACTTTTAAAAACATAAAGTAACCAGATTTAAATCTGTACTGTGCTTGGTGGAACTAACTGTGCTTAACAGAATACTATGAATGTATGTGTAGGTTGACTGGAGAAGATGTGTTCGGAATCACTGTACCTCTAATTACAAATACAACTGGAGCAAAGCTGGGAAAGTCTGCAGGCAACGCAGTTTGGCTAAACAGAGAGAAAACCTCACCTTTTGAACTTTATCAGTTCTTTATCAGACAGCAAGATGATTCTGTAGAGAGGTAAGCTTTTAATAGGCAGCTGAGAAAAATTAATATGTAGTTATGATTCAGTTTTAGATAGTGAATCTTTTTCTTTGTAGGTGTTTTTTTCATTGATTCTATTTAAGGTGTAAATTATTGTGTCACAGGATATTGTCTTTAACTGTCATAATTTTATTTATTTTTTTAAAAGATTTATTTATTTTATTTATGAGTACACTACAGCTGTCTTCAGACACACCAGAAGAAGGCATCGAATCTTATTATGGGTGGTTGTGAGCCACCATGTGGTTGCTGGGATTTGAACTCAGGACCTCTGGAAGAGCAGTCAGTGCTCTTAACCACTGAGCCATCTCTCCAGCCCCAATTTTGTTTATTTTTACAATACTAGAGTTGAACTCAGGGCTGAACGGCTATTAGGTAGGTGCTTAACCATTGAGCTACATCCCAGGTCTGGAGAAAAAAAGAATGCAATGTTCTACCTCTTACATCTTTTGAGGTGTGTAACTTAGCTATAGAATCCTGTATGTAGGTAGCTGTTGTGAAGATGCCTATTCATGTGAGTCTAAATTGTGTACTGTACCTTAATCTTTAATTTTGTTTCATTCTTGCTGGTCCTCAAGTCTTCTGTTGTATAATCAAGGATCCAGCTTTACCTGAATGCAGATTTCAAAGGGGGAAGAGAACTTCTCAGTCAGATGTGTTAGTCTATGTCTCCTGTTGCACCACCAATGACAGTACCAACTATTCCAGAGTGATGAGAGTAAACTTAAGAGATTTTTGAAATAATAGTTGCCAATCCTTACTAAAATAAATTTGTACATAAACTGGTCTAACATAACCTCTACTGGATACATGCCTAACAGAAATTCATGCATGTGTGTACTAACAAAAATATGAAGGTATTGGTGGCATGATTAGCATATGTTCAAAAGTAGATACAATGGCCACAATAAATCACAGAATATTAATAGCTTTGAAAGCTGTGCTTGTGACATAAGTCTGAATATGCTCGTGTGCCAAAGTAAGTTAGAAATAAAAATGCAGTTTGCATTATTTTACTCATAATCTTGTATGTAAGAGGATGATTTCATAGGTGTTTGCTTTATAATGGTTCACTAAGCTTTGTGATATGTGCTTTTTTCTTCATAGCATTTTGCAAAAGTTAACATATGGAATACTCTTTTTTTTTTTAAAGATTTATTTATTTATTTATTTATTTATTTATTTTGGTTTTTCGAGACAGAGTTTCTCTGTATAGCCCTGGCTGTCCTGGAACTCACTCTGTGGACCAGGCTGGCCTCGAACTCAGAAATCCGCCTGTCTCTGCCTCCCAAGTGCTGGGATTAAAAATGTGCGCCATCACTGCCCGGCAAGATTTATTTTATTTATATGAGTACACCATGTGTGTTTCAAGACACACCAGAAGGTGGCATCAGATCCCATTACAGATGGTTTGTGAGTCACCATGTGCTTGCTGGGAATTGAACTCAGGACCTCTGGAAGAGCAGTCAGTGTTCTTAACTGTTGAGCCAGCTCTCCAGCCCCATCATACCAAATTTTAAGAATATACATAACAAAAATGTCAAAGTATGCTTAGTAGGCATACATTTCTGCACCATTTTGTTACTTAAGGAAAATGGGAAATAAGTATTAAAAAATATGCCCATCGGGATTGTCTTAGTGTACCATTTAAGTACATTGTACAGTTTTTCATTAATAAATTCAAAAGTGAATTTAGGATTTTTCTTCCCAAGACAAGCTAGTAGATGCACATGGAATGTTTTATCTCTTGTCCTGCAGGTACCTGAAGCTTTTCACTTTCCTTCCCCTCCCAGAGATTGATCACATTATGCAGCTACATGTCAAAGAACCAGAAAAACGAGTTGCTCAGAAAAGACTTGCTGCAGAAGTAACAAAGCTTGTTCACGGACAAGAAGGTCTGGACTCTGCTAAAAGGTTGGCTTTAGAAAGTTAATGATCTAGTTAATAGTTCTAGCTTGATGTATCTACAACACAACTCCTACACATAAGGCTCAGAGAACATCTTGGAAGAAGGGGAGGAAAGAGTGTAAGAGCCATAGGACTGGGATATTGGCTGTTAAATTGTTTGTCCTGGAAATGACAGGAAGCTTTACCCACAATACTGTGGTATGACTGCCTAAACATGTATGTATGCATGTCAAGGGAGAAGTCTCATGAGGCCCCACCCCTCAACAAAGAACTACAGGCAACTAAGGAATGCTGAGAGAAGTTAATACTTAATGAAAGTTAGTAATGAAAGTTAGGATAGACAAGAAAAATTGGAGATGATCTTTTAAGAGTTTCTTATGGATTACTAACCTGTACTGTATTTAACTTAAGTATTTTTACATTGTCTTTACTGGGTAAGTCTTTAAGTTAGTGAATTACACAAAATAGGTATGCTGCTGAAACATTATACTCTGGAACACAGTGGGCACTCTATAGATATTTGGTGGTGTGTGTGGGTTTGGGGGTGAAACAGTCCCTAATGTAGCTTTGTTTTTCAGGTGTACACAAGCCCTTTACCATAGCAGCATAGAGGCACTGGAGGTCATGTCTGACCAAGAGTTAAAAGAACTGTTTAGAGAAGCTTCATTTTCTGAATTAGTTCTCGACCCTGGAACAAGTGTCATAGATACATGCCGTAAAGCAAATGCCATTCCTGATGGTCCCCGAGGGTAAGGTTATACTTTGTGATTCTTAATTCACTGTGAAATGCTGCATTTCACAGCATGTTTCCAGGGTGTTTTCCTGATAGTGCTTTTAATGTAACTCATTTCTTGCAGAAGTTAGGCTAAGCAGAACAATAAAGTCAAACCAGGAGTTCATACAGCAGAAAATACCTTGACCTCCTTGTAGGACTCCTTCAGTGTTTCACTGGGATTTGTTCAGAGAAGTGAAAAGATTTGTCCCTCATACTCAGCCTGTAGGGTTTTGGAGGATAGGATCTATTTTAAAATTTAATTACTGAAAAGAAATGAGAATAGAAAAAGAACTTTATTAAACTAGAGACTATTCTGGAGAATTACATTTTCTTTTGTAGAAATAAATGGCATATTGCAATTCCTTAGTTCTACCATATTAGGGAATATGTTTGCTCTGTAAGAAGCAATATGGAATGTAATGTCCATTTATAACTAAACAGCAACAGGTAGAAGGAAAAGTAATAACCAGAAAACCCAAGTGCCTCATCTATTGGACACTGTACATAAAGTAACTGTCACTTGGCCATGGTTATTACATGAGTGACATTTGTTCGTTGCTTTCTTTCATTTGTTTTGGAATGTTTGCCTCTCCAGTGAGATCCAAATTGTGTTTGTAGGCAATACCATCTCCCTGTTCATGACGTACCACTCAGCCGGATTTACTTATTCCCTAATATATTGGTTTACATAAAATGTGCCAAATTTAACCCTGGAGTCAAATTCTCTGTATATTGTCTAGTTTTATGAATTTCCTTATGAACTTTGCTGATAACTAATTTACTGATAACTAAGTTGTACCTCTACTTAAATCACCCAAATTAGCCAGAGTCAGAATGCTGCATTTTTCATACCATAAATAGGGTTGGCCTATATAATATTCAGCCTGAAAACAGCCTGCCTAGAAGAAATACACTTGTAAATAGAATTTTGTTGTTGGCTTGATTTTATAAAGCTGTGTTCACTGATCTGCTTAACTGTTTAGTAACTCATGCCCCTTTCAAGGGTCCCTTCTATTTCCTCTCCTTGTCAACATCCTGCTGTCATTCAGTGTCTTAACACCTTATATGTCAAGGAAGTTCCCAGAGCTTCTGACTCAGTCAGTGTGCCCCCGTCCTTCTCTCTCTTTAATACTAATATTTGTTTAGCACACAGTAAGAACTTTATTGAATAAATTGGATGTAAAATTCAGTTAAACCTACTTTTAGCATATACTCATTAAACTAGCTACTGATTTCCCATTTATGAAATCAGCTAATTAAAGAATTTTGTTTTTATTTTAAACAGTATTAGTTCATAGTCTCAGTATTTTCCAGTTCCTATCATTTCTAAAGATTCAAGTTGGGATTTTTATCACCTGTATCTATGGGTAGCATATTTTAAAAGCAAAATTATTCTTTTTTGTTTTTAGGAATTATTCTGGGAGTTTTTCTCCACAAGAATAGATAAATTCTCAAAGTGAATCCCCATTAAAAACCATAATGAGGTGAATGTGTCAAAAGCTGATATATTTGAGCCTGGTGGTGTAATCTCAGATACTTGGGAAGTGCAGCAGGAAGATCGCAACTTTAAACTGCCGCCTGAGCTACAGTATAAGTTCAGATGAGCACAGACACCTTACCTCAAGTTAAAGGTAGAAGTCAGGTCAGGTGATGGTGACAAAGTGCGCCTAGTTATAAAACCTTTCTATTTTCAGGTATCGGATGATAACAGAAGGTGGAGTCAGTATAAATCACAGACAGGTAACAAATCCTGAGGGTGTTTTAGTAATTGGACAGCATATTCTCAAGAATGGACTTTCCTTACTTAAAATAGGAAAAAGGAATTTCTACATTGTAAAATGGCTTCAGCTGTGAAAGGTTTTGTCTACATTTGTCCATCATCAACATGTGGAGGTCTCCAGAATCCCAAGAGTGGAGTGTGTTCAAGGCCCCCTCACAATGTAAACACTTCTGTGCATTTCAAAAATAAAGTGTTATTTAATTATAGTTCATTTCTTTATGCAAGAATGATTCTTCTTGCTCGTTGGGCTGAAGGACTGGTGCAGTGGAAACGACTATAGTATAGTTACACAGTAGGTAAGGTGCAGAGCACTTAACTAACTGTAGTAGTGTTACGTAGCTCTAAGAACTAGCCAAGCTTCTAATGTTTGTTGAGATGTGAGAAATCTGTTACAAATTTAAACTTCTGATTGATGCTAATAAGCAAACAGAATTCTTAAAAAGGAGTTAGATGTGGCAGTAGTTCCCAATAGAAACTGTAGTACAAAATAGTTTTTTTCTCAAACAAAACACCAATCAGTACCAGACTTCATTTGTAGTTTAGTTTTCCACTTCCTTGTCTGTGTTTCAATAATTCATTTACTTATAATTGCCCATTTCTGTCAATGGATTCCTCCAGCAGATTTTTATTTTATATTTTTTTGTTTTTTTGAGACAGGGTTTCTCTGTGTAGCCCTGGCTGTCCTGGAACTCACTCTGTAGACCAGGCTGGCCTCAAACTCAGAAATCCGCCTGCCTCTGCCTCCCAAGTGCTGGGATTAAAGGCGTACACCACCACCGCCTGGCTCTACGGCAGATGTTTTAAGAAACCAAAAGTATGCAGTCATTAAGAACAGCAAAGATATAGGAAGTTTTAAGGTCAAACTAGTTCAGGTTTGTATACACGAGTCAAGTTAATTCTCCAAAATGGTTTCTGTAAAAATCAAGATAGTACCACCCCAATGTACATAGGGGTGAAACATAAACTGTTGATCAGCTTCTGGATGTCTTGGAGAAAAGTGTAATGTTCCCATTCTGAGCATTCATCCTTGGATTACTTGGAAGAAGTTTCTGTCTTCATCTGTAGACATGGAGATGTCTTGTTACAACAAGGCCTTGATGGTGATTACCTAATAGGAAAAATGGCATCAAACTTTTGGTACAGTAAATTGTTACATTATAAAGTAGATTTAGATATTGTAAAGATGCAGTTATTTAAACTTTTTTTTGAGGCAAGTCAGGAAGAATTCACTTATTGGCAAACTTTAATGCCATTTCACACCAGCATTTTTATTTACATAGAACATACAGTGGTCTTATAAATATACCAGAAATTATCTCCATGTTTCAGAACACAACTCAGTGTAAAAGCACACAAAGGAAGCTTCCCCTTTCCCTACATTTCTTGCTTGTTTTTCTTTGTACAAAGTGTGTCGTGCTAACAAGTACATTATCATAGCATGTTTTTAAAGCTAACATCGTCCATTTAAAATCGTCTGAAATGTTGGATAAAGGTGCATTTCTTTCTCCTTACAAATTCAAAAGGCTACAGTGGTAGTTATCTCTCTTAAAAAATAAATCATGGATACCTAATAGTTGGATTAACAAGATATTTTTTTTTTAAGAATGCTCACACATTTAGGCAGTGTGTACTCACTGTATCAGACTGCCTTTATGTTTTTGAGATTGTTCAGTGGGCATCATAAACTAAAGATAACATGTTCTGTTTTCTTTGTTTCTTTGTTTCTGTTTCTTTGTTTCTGTATTTGTTTCTGTTTCTTTGTTTATGTGTTTTATAAGATGCCTGACCATAACCTGAAAAGAATTTTAATATTTATAACATGAATGTATCACTTGGTCAGAGACAACTAGATAAATCGAAGATTTCTACTTAGGTTTCAGATTTTTTGGGAGGGGGCTCAAGATAGGGTTTCTCTGTGTAGTTCTGGTTGTCTTGGAACTCAACTCTGTAGAACAAGCTGGCCTTGAACCACCTGCCTTTGCCTCCCAAGTGATGGGATTAAAGGGGTGCACCACCAACCGCCCAGCTAGGTCAGAAAATTTTTTAATGCTTAGGTTACAACCTGAGTTGAACAGGCAGTTTTCACAAAATAGGTTGTAAACATCACCCTCAACCCTTGAATACAGTTTAGTAGTCCATAAGGTGTATGTCCATAGGTGTATGTCCAGGTATTTTTCTTTAACAAAGGTCCACTAGTATTTTCATACCATTAGTCTAATGTATTCTGTTGGCATGGAACTAAAGTAGCTATTACCAGTGGATACAGACTAGAATTTTAGGTCCCACTTAACTGTGAGTCTTGGAGCCCAATGTAAGTGTCCCACTTTAAGGGTGTATCTGGATTGTAATTGCTGTATTTGTAAATAAGGGAAATTTAGGTTATCATTGGATCTTTTAGAGACTAACAGGACTAGCCATTGTTAGTAAGAAAGTTCCCAATAGTTGTTGTCAATGCAGAAAGTCAATTCATATCTTCAGGCTTATTTTGAATCAAAGTATATTTTAATTTCTAGTACACCAGGTCAGTGTAGACTCAGGAGCCATTAATTACACAGTCTGTTCCTACATCTTTAAGAGTCTTTCAGATCTTATATATTTCTTAAAACTGCAAAAGTTATAGTTTTGTTTGTTTTTAAGACTATAAAAATGAAGGCTAGGTGGATACATTGATTATGTGAGGAACTTGTCAGGCTCCATCTCTAGTGCATGCATTGTAGTCATGAAATGTCCTGGAGCTTCCTTTCTGAGGACTATGGCTGCAGCTTTAAGACTAAAAAAAGGTTATGTGGGTCATCATATGCACAGGCAAATTGCTTTGTACAACTAGAACATCAATTGTTCTTGTAAGTTTGACTGAAACAGACAGACTTGATATACAGTATAGGAAACTTGAAAAATGTGAATTAAACATGTGATTTGTTTTGTAATGAATAATATACTTTTCAGCTTATAGCCAGTCTTCACATAAGCAAATTCATACACTACAATACACAAAAGTTCATAAATAAACTTCTACTCAGGTAGGCAGTAGCTAGCAGGTTCAAGTCAGCAAAGTGTGGATATCAAACAGCTCTGTTCACCAAAGATGAGTCTCTCGGATTTCAGCAATAATTTGACTGGCTCCTTGTAATGCCTGAATTAAAAGAAATAAAAGCTGAAGTTTAGAATGTTAATCTGGATTTTGAAAAGAAATTTCTCCATTTTTCAATGCTTAAAAAAAAAGTAGCATCTGTTTTGAAATCTTAAGTCTAATCAAATACCAGTGTGTGAGGGGGACAAAATCAGAATGTAATTTTAATATCTTGCATGTGTATGTGTACATCCCAGGAGAAAAACCGAGAACAATTTCACAGTTACCTTCAGCATATCAGCTGCTTCTTTTCTTCGCTGTGCCATGTCCTCAGATTCAGTCAGAAGGTCATCTAATAAGGATGACTTATACAGCTGCCCAACTAATTCACTCTGAAGAGTATCTTTCACATGATTAACCAAAAAATGCATTACTGCCTTTGGGACACTGCAAAGCAAGGTCAAATCATGAACTTTTGGTGGTAACAATTCTATTTTCACAAATTTAGATTAGTGGTTCTCAACCTGTGAGTTGCGACACCTTTGGAAATCAAATGAGCTTTCCACAGGGGCTGCGTATCAGATATCCTGTATATTAGATATTTACATTATTATTCATAACTAGCAACATTACAGTTAGTAAGTAGCAACAAAATAATTTTATGGTTTGTGTCACCACAAGATAAAGTTAAGAAACCATTTAAGTTAAGAACGTTAAGAACCATTGATTTAGACTTTAGTAACTAGAGTATGGCTCTGTAAAGTAATGAAGTTAAATAAGAACACTGAATATTTAATATACTTAGTAAAATAGATACTCTCCAAGTGTTCATTCAATGAAGTATTAAGCAAAGTCACAATCCTTGATATTTTAGCTTCATTCATCTCACTTATCCCATATATAAACACAACAATGATCATTATTCTTAATAGCCCAAACTGAAATAATAAAATATTCAGAGTGATGAATGGTATATAATACAGTATATAGTCAACTGTAGAAAGGAAGTCAATTGTGAACAGGATCCATGCTGTA
Source organism: Grammomys surdaster (assembly GCF_004785775.1). Classification (NCBI taxonomy): domain Eukaryota; kingdom Metazoa; phylum Chordata; class Mammalia; order Rodentia; family Muridae; genus Grammomys; species Grammomys surdaster. Next base: position 58,257 of record NW_021604750.1, on the reverse strand, counting down.
ATATGAACAAGCTTTAAAACACACTGACAAGTAGGCGAGACTTAAGGCCTGAACTACAAGATAAATCCCACACCTGGCACAATTACGGGGCCAAAAAGCTATGGCTAGACAAAGAGACCCCAGAAGAGAACCTACCACTATTATTATACATAATGGACACAGCATTAAACCAGTTCCTAACGACCTAATTTAATACCCATAGATTGCACATCTCTCAACTCTCATTTGAGAAGTTGTTGGTTATAGATGGTGATTAACATTAGAGATCCATAGAGGCCAAGATGCAGAGAATAAGACATTGTATAATGTTCTGCCCTAAGTGGAGCTCCTGTATCTCCTCCCAAGGATCAAGAACCATTGCAGAAGAGGTGGTGGATGACAAGGAAACATTTTTGGACACAGTAGTGTAGCTGTAAATATGAATTCAGCAGTTGTGACAGCATGCACAAGATTGGTGCAAGCCTAAACCAGACCACATTTCCGCATGAGTAGAGGGGGTGTGGGATACAAAGTCTCCTCCCCAGCAGAGGAGCTACTGGCAATCTTCCTAACCTGTGACTGCAGACATATCACTATTCCTACATCCTTTTATTGCTAGTTTTTTTCAGCTGGTACATAATATTCTAATCATTCCATGTCAACAGACTAAGTCTTGCTATCACAGTTAATGTTAATATTTAGAATCAAAGGTAATCTAAAAATTGTAATGTATGATTTTTTTTAAATCATGAACTCATCCAGTAGTATTTACGTTTTAAATAATACTAACCTGTCTTGAATATTCTTTCTGACAATTAGAAAATACGACTTGATGAGTCTCTCAATCACCTCACAATCTCGTTGTTCTCGGGCAGACAGTTTTCGGGCAACTGGAACTGGCTAAAAGAGGGAAAAATAGTACAACATTTAATATTTAAAAGTTAAAAATATTGGTGACTTTAATTTCTTCTGTTTAGATAGTGTCCACTACTAACTTGATTCGCTTGTAGATTTAAACAGAATTATGGTGGCTTACCACATCTAGCAAATTGACAGCATGGCCTTTTTGTGGACTTGCTGGCATAATTGGGATTGGTTTTGATTTTTCTTCAGCAAGTAATTCTTCAGCTTTTGAAGTTTTCAGCATTCCTCTCCAGTTGCCTGTTGTTGGTTCCTGACCTCCGTCTCCAATCCCACCACCTGCAGATGCGACCTGAAAACACATGTTCCAAACCTATACCCTGTATATTTAACAACAAATGAAGTTCATTTTCTTTGATGGCAATCTAGAACATACAGGTAGCACCTATCTGGAATTTATTCAAACAGATAATGATGTCAGAAATAATGGTGGCATTTGTCACTAAAAACCCGAGAGATTCTGTTTGAAGCTGTTTGTAAGCCAATAGCCTATTCAGGTACTATTTAATTACTTTTTATTGATTATTACTTTCCAAAGCTTTGTATCTTTCATCATCCCTCAAACACTAAATTAAATAAATGCACACACAAGAAACAGAACTTGTCCTTACTCATCAAAGTAATCTTAAACACTTAACCATTGAACTTTGATCTTACAGTTCTGTGAGCTCTACATATTTCTAAAACTAGTTTACTACGGTTTTCACTATCCTTGATAGTCAAAAGTAAAAGTAGACGTCTTTCATAAAATCCATAGACCTAACTATCACATTACTAAGCTACCTAAAATGTGAACTGTAACATAAGCACAACACATCTCCCTCATAGTCTGTACTCCTGAGAAAGAGATGCAGAGAGAGAATCCACTGCTACCCTTACAACCTTATTTTATGTGGTCTTGACTTTTAAGAGAAAAAACTGCCTACATACTATAGTGGGAAAAACAAAACACATCACCGTTTAAGAGATGGTTTTAGATCCTCTTTAAGATCTTATAAATGTAATAGCAGATTGAAACATACAAATGTAATCGAAGAGTGCTATGGTACTGGTAAGAAAAACAACAGTTTGGGAAATCATTCAAATAAGAATCTGTCAAAGTGTCAAAAAAAAATAGTAAGCGATGCCTGTATATAGATAATCACATTTTTAGTGTTTATTAAATAAATACACATGAATTATGATAAATGAAATCATAAGGAAAGTGAGCCATGAATGAAATAAAACGTATGCAGTGATTTCTATGGTTCTCTGGAGACCACAGCTGAAAGATGGAGACGTCTGTAAAGATCAGAGGGTGAGAAACTTAAACCTAGAAAGTAAGTAGTGGAAGAAATAGGTCTGCATATCCTACACATGGTTTTCTGTGAAAACTATTACCAAGAATTGACAAGCCTTAAACTCTCAATTCCCATGTTTTGAATTTGCTTAAGCTTTGAAAGCACATGTGAAACTCTATGTTAGAGTTCCAACAGACACTGATGGAAACAGAAAGCACCGGAGAGGTGAGACCTTTACAGAGGAAATGTCCCCAGCACCATTTCCATCTCTGGAATCTTTTTTTTTTTTTTTTTGATACAGGGTTTTTCTATGTAGCTCTGGCTGTCATGGCACTCACTCTGTAGACAAGGCTGGCCTCAAACTCAGAAATCCACCTGCCTCTGCCTCCCAGGAACTGGAATTTAAAGCATGTGCCACCATGCCCAGCTCCATCTCTGAAGTCTTTAGAAAGAGGACATTGCAAACTCATCTTGGAAAAACAGCAGTAGGAGAGGCTATTGTCAGTAGTTAAGATGGTGCTAAAGCTAGACTAATGCCACCTTACAAGGGTTAGATAAAAGGAACATTAAGACCATAACACAGACAACAAAAAATGGAGGGCACTGTACAAACAGGTTCTTGATGAACTTGAGTGTTTTAGTAAGAACCAAAGGCACCGACATTTCCATCTGAAGCAAGAGACTCACATTTTTAGTTTCTCTTCTGTTGTCCTGAATTAACTGTTAAAAGATATGTTAAAACATGCAATTTAACAAGCAAGATTTAAATAGCAATGGCTTGAAAATTTTAAAGTAGATAACTTTTATAATTATTTTTCTGCATATATCTTCTATATAGCAAGCAAAGGAAAACATGTCAACGATACTTTGATATATACTTTGTTATACAATTTTAAAATTTGGATCAGGCTAACAGTCTAACATAGTATCCTATATCAATACTGTTTTATTCAGTGTACCGTCTCCAAACTAGGCATGCAGGCTTAGATTAGGAATCAGAACAGACCTTGCCATCAGCCTCAGCAGAAGCAGCAGGGGAGGGCTCCTGGGAGGCAGGTGCCAAAGCACTTGGAACTTTAGAAGACTAAAGGCAAAAATGCAGGGGGAAAAAAAAAATCAAGGATGCCAAAAATGCATTTGGAAACATTTTATAGACAAAATTCCTCTCTATAATGAATTAGTAAAGTAATGTAAAACCAGAGGTAACCATGGAGCTCTGTGTGTGTATGTTCTGCTTTACCTCCTACACCATTGTCACTGTTAAGCTTTTCTGTGGATGAACAAGTAAGAAAACCCAAATCCAACAGTGACTGCTGCTACTTTTTTGTGGGATGGGGGGAGATGTGGGTTTAACAACTGTTGAAAGTTACTGCCAAAAATTAAAATCTATGATATCTATAGTTGTCTTCCCTGTCTTTCAAACGCCCTTATGACAAAGTCATTCATTGCTGACCAAATAAGAATCTTAAAAAAGAAACCTTGACACTTAAAAGCCACCTTTCTTTTTAAATTATTCAAAGCTTTTAAAAACTTATGTACACTCCTTAAAGTATTAGAGACAGGAAGAAAAATACATTTTCACAAAGAAATACACCCAGCTAAGGCTGACCTTTGGGTGTAGGGAATATACTATGAAAACATTTTTATTTATTTACCTTGTCTCGTGATACAGCTGAAGGTAGTTCTCTTGCTAGCCTGTTTCTTCTTTGTTCCTATAAGATGTTACGAAGCTTTTCTGATTATCAGAATATTGAGATGTTCATCTTAGTTGCAAAGTATGGAGTAACTTACACATTTATCATATTACTTTTGGGACTTATGTATGCCATAATTGATTGTATTTTAAAACAAATAAATTTGAAACCTAATGCTTCCCTGTGTTTGTTTGTTTTCTGCCCAAACACATCTGCTAAGGGATATAATACAGCACTAGTAACAGTGGTTCCCTTTACCAGGGACGCCCAAATGAAGGGTAGTAGATAAAACTTGTCTTCCTCAGGGAGTTAAGAAACACTGACTTAAACTGATTCCATATCAACATGGAACATAGGCTTTCGGCATACCATGAAGAGTCTGAAGTATACACCTTAGAAAACCTTAAATGTCACTCAGATTACAAAAGCAAAACCCCCATAACATAAATGTCTATTTGAAAAAAGGCTTTTAAAGAATATTGTCTTCTGGTAATGGTATTGATAACTGAGAGACTGTTCTGTAACCTATTTAATTTAACATACTGATAAATTACTTGTTGCTATATTATCAAATGGTTACAAAACTATAGACATCATGTTAGATTAACGTCATCATGTACTGAGCCCATGCAGTAATCTGGCCACCATAGCAAGTAGATACAGACAAGTATAGATAAGGGTGATAAGCCTCTTACAGGCATTTGGAAAATTTAAACCTGAGGTGGTAGAATAGCATTTACCAAAAATTGCTCCTCAAATGAGAACATTTCATGAACATTCTCAAGCTTGCAAAGATCTATAAGTTAACAAAGTTTCAAAACTGATCTCTTTGTTATAGAACTTTTAAAGCAAAAATGTCAATTATTTACATTTTCCGCGGTTATCAAGTGATAAAATGACACGATAGAGACAGCCCCCACTCTCACTGTTAGGAGACCCACAAGAAGATCAAGCTACTCAGCCATAATGAATATGTAGAGGACCTAAGTCAGACTCCTATAGGGTCCTTTTTTTGCCTACTTATGGGACCCTTTTCACCCTGATGGGTTGCCTCATCCAGCCTTTATTGTGGTGTTATATGCCTATTCTTACTGTTTGGTTTGTGTCCCTCTTTTCTAAAGGACAGTGAAGGAGGAGTGAACCTGGGAGAGAGGGAGGTGGGGAAGGGAAGAGGGAGGAGAGACTGAGTGAAGGAGGAGTGAACCTGGGAGAGAGGGAGGTGGGGAAGGAGACAGGGAGGAGAGACTGAGTGAAGGAGGAGTGAACCTGGGAGAG
>NW_021604750.1:48536-53098 GCF_004785775.1 Grammomys surdaster | reverse complement strand
GGGAGGTGGGGAAGGAGACAGGGAGGAGAGACTGTGGTTGAGATGTAATATATGAGAGAACTTAAAAACCATAAAATAAAGCTTTAGGTGAAAAGTTAAAGACAGAAAAAAAATTAACATGATAGAACATACAGATTTTAATATTATATTTATTCTATAAGTTCTACAGAGGTTCTATAGTTAGCATTGTATAAAACCCTAACACACTTGTTATACATGACCCTGTTGTTTTTTAATATTTATTTATTTTTATTTATATGAGTACACTGCATTTGACTTCAGACACACACTAGAAGAGTGCATCGAATCCCATTACAGATGGTTGTGAGCCACCCTGTGGTTGCTGGTTATTGAACTCAGGACCTCTGGCAGAGGAGTGCTCTTAACCACTGAGCCATCTCTCCAGCCCATGACCCTGTTAGTTAAAACAAAACTGTTCTAACTAAAATAGTCCACTTATGTTGGTTTCAATGTTACAAGAACCAAGGAAGTATGTGCCTACTTTTCAAAATATTTTTATTTTATGTGTATGGGTATCTTGCCTGCATGTATGTATGTCTGTGTACCACATGCATGTTGGTGTCTATGGAGGCCAGAAGAAGATGTCAGATTCCCTGGACCTGGAGTTACAGATGGTTGTGTGCTGCCACATGGGTGCTGGGAATTGAACCCAGGTCCTCTGAAAGAGGAGCTAGTGCTCTATCCTACTCACCTCTATGTTATTGTTCATTAGCCCACAGGCGTCAGCAAAGTCAGGGTGCTTTGTGTTGATATATGCTAGCTCAATTGCCACTAAGTTATGTACCTACAAAAAAACAAAACAAAAATAAGGCTAATATAAAAAACATGCCAGTCTAACCTAACCTTGAGAAGTCTAAATATGAAAAACTTATTATACAGACAATATTGCAAGTATAAGAAACATTTTCATACACTTGGTGACTATACTCCAAATAACACTTTATGCCCAATGACAATTAACTCTTAAATCATTTACTTACAATTACACTTCTAAGAAAGGAAACATGACATTAAGATAGCTTTAAAGTAATTGCCTATTACTGGGAAAAATTATTTACCTGATGGAATTTTAAGTTCCAAGCCTTCAATAAGTAACTTTGTTATTCACACTTCAGATCAGACATTATAGTGTCAAAGTTTATGTTCAATTTAAAAACAAATAGTTAAGTAGGCATAAGTAAAAATGCTAATTGTATTCGAATAATAAACATTTAAGCCTAAGGTAGTTAGTTATGACTTAGCTTTAACCATGAAACATACAGATTAAATGAATAGGACTAAAAGTCTAATGACACAGCATTCAAAAGGAACATGAAGACTCATGTTTTCAGTCTTCTACACAATTCCTAAGGCTTACAGAGAATGAACTTAAATCTTTATCTTTAAAACAATTAATGCATATTAGTTATCCACAAGTGGTTTCACTTGTGATGTCTTCACACATTTTAATCATACTCACTACTGCCCTTCTTGTCTCCCTCCCTCCCCTCCCCTCGCTGACCATTCTCTTCCCAGCTAGCAGCCCCACTTCTCTCAGGTCTTTAATGACTTGACCCCCTGAGTTTCATTAGGGTTGCTTACAGACATACTGGTGAGGGTAAGAGATTGTTTACAGGACCATGGGCACTCTTAATGTGTTTTTATCTTCTAGTCTTTAAGTGTTTCTGGTCGAAGCTTTTCTCTAAAACTGACTCCTCTACTGCCAACTCTGAACAAAAGAAAAACTATCAAAGTATTACTTATCAAGTACCAAATGAACACAATTGTGAGCTACTTGTTAGCCCATTAGCTGTTTGTTGGCCAAGTTAAATCCGAATTAAATAACAAGGTACATGTAAAAATATAGAAGTCATACAAGAGGAACCAAGGCTCCCATGACTGCCCTGTACTGTCTCAAGTTTCAGAACACCACTTAATAGTGCAGAACTGTTGATATAAATTTCTAGTGATTCTATGATGCTGGTGGGTAGAGAGTGAGATCAGGCTTAGACTTCTGCCTCTAACAGTAATTCCTGCTACAAAACTGACCACTCAGCAGCCACTCACCAAGACTTCCAAGGATACTATTAATGAACTTCAAGGGAGGCTCAAATGCATTTTTAGTGGCCAGAAGGAAATCAAAAAAACTAGCTGGGCAGCGGTGGCGCACGCCTTTAATCCCAGCACTTGGGAGGCAGAGGCAGGCGGATTTCTGAGTTCGAGGCCAGCCTGGTCTACAGAGTGAGTTCCAGGACAGCCAGGGCTACACAGAGAAACCCTGTCTCGAAAAACCAACCAACCAAACAAACAAACAAAAAAATCAAAAAACTGCTATCCACTTGGGGGCATAAAGTGTAATTTCAATTTCAGCATTTTTAATGTGGATGGGAGTGGATAGCTACTACAGCTCACTATAGTAGTAACTGACTGCTATCATTAGGATATAGAACAAGCAAAATGTGGAAGAGGCCAAATTACCCTGATATGCTTCAGAATAAAAGTAAGCTTGCTGTAAAGGTCTGGTCACTGAGACCAGAGACAGAAACAATTTCCCACAAAAATCAATGGCAGCACAGAACGGAAGCAGCTACTCAAGAAAGTCAACAATACTCTATCCTCATGGAAACTAATGGCAATTCAAACAAAACAAAAGCTCACCATTTCATTTGTCACAGGCAACCTTTTACGAAGAAGACAAGTCACTACTTCAACTATGGCATCATGAAGTTTAGGGAACCGTAACAATTCCTGTATGTAATAAAGAAGTAAAAGTGTTAGTCTGTCTAACTGAAAATTAAATAGTCACTGAAGTACTGTATTAGATTTGGATCTTACATTTAAGAATGCCACTTCAAATTGGTCTTAGGTAAAGAACAAATGATTTTACTCTTAGCTCATCTCCTCTCATCTCATGAGAACAGGGCTATCTGGTGAGCCCTGCTCTGCTCACAGTACCTGTGTGCTGTAATTGCTACAGTGCTGAATGATCCTCTGCATCTCCTCATGGACCAGTTCCACACACCGGAGGCTGGGCTCTTCTAGACGCTTAATCTGACGTTTGACCAGTAACTCAAATGAAACTTCAGGCACAAATAAAGCAGGACGGGGGCCCTGAAAACACAAAACTTAGCTTCTTGTTATTATAGCTATGAACAATTTCAGGTCTTCCAAAGGATTACAAAAAGGATCCCATTTTTGTTCTTTTTCCTAAAGAATATTTCAAGTATGAGAACAAAATAAACTGTACATTAACTTAAATATGCTTAAGCAAATGAAGCTTTAACCTTCTGTTGTTACTCACAGTAGCATTTCTAATGGCAGTCAAGATGTCAATAGTGTTAAGGCCACCTAGTGGATCAACAGATTCTAAGGTTCGCCCAAAAGTCTCATGGAAAATATAACAAATCCTAGCACCACCGCATCTGAAAAGCAATGAATTATATAAATATGCATTACTATAAAGAAAACAAGCTACAAGTTACGTCTTTCTTTATGCTTTAAGGCTGTTTCATTTTCTGACAAAGCCTTATCAAAAACTAATGACTGTATTAATTTACATCCCCACCAGTAATGACTAAGGGTTTCTCTTTTAATATATACACTCGAAGTACATTGTAAACTTGTTAACTTTCTTTCAAATTTTGTGATTTTTTTCCCTTTAGAGCTAAGTAGTATTTATTCCATACACACACACACACACACACACGTGTGTTTATAAATTATACATTCATCTGTTGATAGATAAGTAGGTTGATTCCAACTCTTTAGTGAATAAAGCAACAATAAACATGGAGTATAATTATCTTTCTGGTAGGTCATGAAGTTCTCTGGGTATTATTTTTAATTTTTTGAAAAATATACAAGCTCTTTAACACAATGGATGTATTAATTTGCACCTCCCATGAACAGTGAATAAGGAGTCCTTTCTTTCTAACATTCTGTCAAATTTATTGATGAAGACCAGTCTGACTATGTGTAATTATTTTAAAATAATTACTGGCCATCTGTGTGGTTTTGTTAAAACTATTCCATTTATTTGCCTATTTGTTGATTAGGATTTTATTTCCTTGGTATTTAATTGTTGCAATTCATTATAAATTCTGGTATTAGCATCTTTTCTGAAGTCTAGTTAGTAACATTTTTTGTTTGTTCTGTTTTCCCTAGTCTATGGGCTTTCTGCTCTCCTAACAGTTTCTTTTGCTGTACAGAAACTCTTATTTTCATGTAGTCCCTATATGTTGATAATTTGAACTACGTCTTGGGTTTTGGTGTTCTATTCAGAAAGTTCTTGCCTACTCCAATGTCTTGAAAGGGACTGTTTTCCTCTAGAAATTTCAGTGGTCTTTGATCTACTTTGAATTTATTTTTGTATAAGGTGAAAGAATCTGAATTCATTCTGCTTGTGGACATCCAGTTTTGCCAGCACTACTTGTTGAACAGGCTTTTTCCAAATGAATGTTTTTGCCATTGTCAAAAATTAAGCAGGCATAGTGTTCTTGTTTTAATTCTGGGTCCTTCTATTCTATTCTATTCTATTCTATTCTATTCTATTCTATTCTATT
>NW_021604750.1:14123-48526 GCF_004785775.1 Grammomys surdaster | reverse complement strand
TTCTATTCTATTCTATTCTATTCTATTCTATTCTATTCTATTCTATTCTATTCTATTGGTATATCTGTCAGTTTCTTATGCCAGTTCCAGACTGTCTTTATCACTGTAGCTCTACAGTATAATTTGAGTTTGGTATGTGGCCTTTTGTGGGTCCATAAAAATTCTTATATTTACAAATCCATCAAATATGACATCAAATTTTGATAGATATTCCATTAAATCTGTAAATTAATTTTGGTTTCATGGCCATTTTTAAAACATTTATTTTGTCAATTCAGGAGCAAGCTTTCCCCTTTTAGTGTCCTGAAGTTCTTTTTTGATGAATATTTATTTTTTTTGAGTTATCAGAATAGGGTATTTTTCCTAATTTCTTTCTTGTAGAGTACATTGTTGATATATATTAAGGATTTTTATGTTGATTTTGTACTATGTACATTTATGGTGTTTAATGGGTTATGTATTTTCTAGTAGACTTAAAGGGGTCTCTTAAATAAAAGAATTATGTCACCTACAAATACAGTTTGACTTTCTCCTTCCTTGGCCCCCTTTTTATGTCGTTTTCTTATCTTCAACCAAAACCTCTTTGAGGCAGTTTCTCTTTGATAAGTAATTTCAGGATTATGGGTACCATATATGTCTTCACATGATTTAGTGTATAACAGCAATTTAATATAAGACTGCAGGCAACCAAAGCTTTCCTGCCCTGCTTTCTTCAGCTAGCTTATAAGCTTCTCCAGGAAAGGAAATAATACTGAATGCGTTTCTGCTGACTTACAAAATCTACAAGTCAGGCAGGTTTTTTTCCCCCCTTAAAAGGCTAGATAATAAATATGTAGGCCTTTCAGTATTTGTTGCAACTACCAAAATCTGCCAGGAAGTACAAAAACGATCTGTAAAACGTGACTTGAATATAAGTATGCTGCGATAAAACATATAGCCTGACACTTAAATTTTATATAATTTCCAAATGTCACGAAATACTAAATTTATTATTTAAAAATTTTATATTTGTATATGTAAATATCCTTCTTAGTCTGCCTAGTTATAGAGGGAGGAAGAAAAAAACAAAAGGATGAGATCAAAGCAAATCTGACACCTAACAAGGTAAACACCAAATCCTGTGGCTCCATGTCCAGCATCCGAGCTCATGATGCAATCATGTGGGTTTGAAGTGTCTTGGGTAGCCCCACCCTCCAACTCTGCTACCCACAGTATACAAACTCTCTCTTAGGCCTGCAGCTTGTTAGATGGCCAACAGTCTTGGCATTTTAAACATTCAGGACTCCACTGCAGCTTGGGCTTCACCTTTGCAGCCTCACTTACTAACTTATTAACCAGTCGGGTCAGTTTGGACTTAGAGGCTTTCCAACATTAGCATAAGCCCCTATTACCCTGCTCTCCCTTGCATCCATCATACCAACAAAATCAGCACCACATAGATGACGACGCATGTTTTCCTTCTGATGCATATACACTGGGAGAGAGATTTGAGGGACCTCTCTGTATATTTGTTGGCAACTTCTTGTATGTCTCTATCCTTAAATCTTAAGTGTTTTTTTTTCTTTTCTTTTTTTTTTTAACTGAGTATATGGACAGAAGAGAGAGGGAGAGAAAGGGAGGGTGGGATAAAGAGTATTTTTAGAGTCATGTATTTTTATACACTGCTGGCAGTAAGTTGTTTTTGACATAATGATTTGAAGAAATGATGCCAAGATAGTATGTATAGCACCTGATAAAATACAGGCATTTATCTGCCCCACAGCAGATATGTAATATTTAAGTTAAAGCAAAACAGAGGGATAATCTCTGGTTGGTGAAATTAAGGGTAATTTTGTTTTTGTATTTTGTTTTTATTTATCTGCATTTTCACTACCAATTATGCTATGTGTGCTGGCTATGCCCAGACCACCACGTAAAGCTCTTCCATACCGGTTCAACAATGATAAATGCAGACACTAACTACATTTCTAGAACTAAAATGACTTCTTTTTCTAGAGCCTTACTTTCCTCTCTGTCTTAGGTCTCTATGGCTTTGATAAACACCACAACCAGAAGCATTTTGGGGAGGAAAGGGTTGTTTTCCCTTACAGCTTACGGTCCCTCATAAAGGGGGTCATGGCAGGGACTCAACACAGGAATCTGGGGGCAAGAGGTTATGGAGGAGTGTGCTTTATTGGTTTGGTTGGCTTGTGTGCTTACAGAACCCAGGACCACCATCCAAAATGGGCCAGGCATTCCCATATTAATCAATCAAGAAAATGCCTGACAAACTTGTGTATAGACTAACCCTATGGGTGCATCTTCTCAACTGAAGAGTTTTTCTTCCCAAATGACTCTACCTTGTGTCAGGTAGATATAAAACTAACCAACATACCTGCCTTACCAAATCTCAGCTATGACCAAGCAAGAGAGATGTCTGTCAATAACAGAGCTGTTCTGTTCTTCAAACTAAGCTTGCACTGGCTATACCTAACAATGGCCAACTATAGGACAAAAGAAGAAAACTTCAATCTTTCCACCCTCCCTCCTCTAAAATCTGTAAGAATGGCTGCACTGCCATGTGGACCTGAGCTCTCCGAGGAGCCCCTTTCCCCATGTAGCAGTTTGCCCTATCTGTCTATGGTGTTACAACTTGAAATCTCTTCTAATAAACCTCATAAAAAGGATAATTTATTATAGTGTCCTCATTAGCCTCAAACTCGAAACTTTCTAATGTGCATTAAGGAAACATCTGAGCTGGATATGCAGCTCAGTCACAGAGTACTTGCCTAAGCAACCCATACTCTACTTAGTTTAAGCATGATTATTCTGCTGGTTTGGATATGACTGTTCAGATGTTTGAATCCTTCTCTCCAGTTGGTGGCACTGTTTGGGTAGGTTTAGGTTTGGCCTTGCTGAGGAAGGATGTCACTGGGGTTAGTCTGTGAAGTTTCAAAGCTACACTCCACCGTAGTTTATTCCCAGCTTGCTGCTCTAGCACCACACCTGCTTGCTGCCACATCTCCCCACTGTAATGGTGATGGACTCTTAGTCCCTTGGGAACCATCAGGCCAAACAAAACCACTTCCTAATGTAAGTTGCAAGTTGCCTTGGTCTGGGTGTTCTATCACAGCAATAGAAAAATCACTAATACAATTTTAAAGGTTAAAAGCTGGTGAGATGGCTTAGAAAGTGTTACATAGTAACAAGAAGCTATCTTGGACTTTACCCTGATAGTCTTGGAAACTAGAGCAGAACAATAACAGTGGTAGCTAGGTCTATGGCAATATTAGTGGAGCTACTGACATTCTGTATAGAGCAGTGACCCTCAACCTTCCTAATGCTGTGACTCGTTAATACAATTCTTCATGTTGTGTTCACTCACAACTATAGTTATTTTTGTTGCTACTTTGTAATTGTAATTTTGCCATTATGAATCAAAATAAAAATATGTGTTTTCTGATGGTCTTAGGTAACCCCTATGAAAGTCAGTCAACCCTCAAAGGGATCATGACTCATAGGTTGAGAAACATGCTGTAGAGAAATTGGGAGATTCTCACCAGGGATTCCAGAAATTATTCCCTCCCCCAGCTGCAAGTCATCTTGGGAGATGGGAGACTAGGAAAGGAAGTGAAACCATGATTGAAGGTGGGGCATGTAATGCAGAATCCATGAGACTGCCATTAGCATGGCGTGAGACATGGCATCAATATAGCTATTACTCACACTTCTGTAGCTAACTTTACATGTGCTCTGTAAATAAGCTGAATACACTCATTAGTCTCATCCAGTTGGACTCTGGTGAAATCAGTCACTGGTGGATATCTGGGGTGAATAGATGTTCGTTTGCCCCTTCCGAGGCTTGACAGCCCAAGCTCAGTCCGTCAGTCCCACAAAGTGGCAGGAGAGAGTCAACTTCTGATGGTTGTCTTTTGACCTCCACATGTCTGCTGTGCCACAGGATGGGGGAGGGGGGGAGTTAGGGGAAATGAATTTTACTTTAAAAATTTAAAAAAAAAAAAAGAACCACTTCAAAGCCTGACACTATGGCATAGCCTTACAATTCTAGCTATTTAAGAAGCTGAGACAGGAGGATCATGAGTTTGAGGACAGCCTGAGAAACAGTGGGGATATCTTTTTAAAAAAGTAAAAAAAAGTTGCTTTTCAAAAAACCTGTAACTTTACCATGTTTTTACATAATTTGTAAACATATGACACAATATTCCTCCTGTCATTTCTACAAATTTATATTCCTCTTTTATGGATAATAAATCACAGATGATCTAAGTCACTTCAAAGACCCTTATAATCCAAGAAACCAAATCTTTTCAAAAACTCCTCACTTACAGCTCAGAAGTTTCGATGTACTTTGCAGTTCCTTCAATCGTGTTACAATACTCTGTGGCAAATTTGGTAATAAGTTGGAGTAAAGTAGCACTTTTATCATCCACGGGTTCACCATAGCTATTTAGAAGAGACTGATACTGAGCAGCTAAGACATTTATTCTTGTTTTTAGCTCTGGTAAACAATCTCTGATATGATGCATAAGTAACCTGAAAGATTAGAAAAGCAGGGTTTTAGCATAAAATTAGGTATTCTGATACTTTAAACAAGTCAGTTAAAAATCTGTAAAAAAGGGAAAACCTTCTAGTATTGAGATCTTAAAAGTGTCTGAGGAATGGTGGCTGGTTACCAAAAGATTGAAGGATTGGGATGTTCAATCCCAAATGTCTTGATCACCAATGGCTAGTGAAGTAATTAATCATATCTGTAAGAGGAAGCTGCTATAACTCAAGCAGAGACTCAAGCAGAGACTTCATGAAATTAAAAAGGTTATGCAGCACGGCATGCCTAAGAAAGGGTATAAAGCCTTGGCTCACTTTTTAATATTCCAATATCTTACCTTATCTATCTCTTCTAACTGGTTTACCTGTCCTTTATAATAATCTTTTATTATACCTGAGCAAACAAATATCCCCTGAAGCCTATCCCTATTCCAGGGAATATAGCTAATAAGAAACACATCCATAACCTTTGCTGTCACTTGACATCTTAAGTAGAAGGAAATCCTATAAAAAACTGAGGCCTTAGCCTATAGGATGTGATAATGACTCTATGTAAATAGTGTCAGAAGTGAATTAGAGGACATCTACAATCTACCAAAGAATCACCTTGTACAGTATATGGGGAAAACCCTATATAACTCTGTCAGAAGTACTCTGTTCATCTGAGTAACTATAAGAATAAGAAAATATTTTTTTAGCTCCTCCACCATAGCACAAGAACAAGAAATACAGCAATCTTAAATTAGAGGTCCTTAGTCTAAAAAAATTACACAAAAACTGTTTTGGTCAATTCTTTTGACATATACCTTTAGCCTACCAAGTCTAGTGGTTGCTAGAAAACCACAAATAAAACAAACAATGTACATTATTTTTATGTCATAGTAATCTAAAGTAAGCTACTCAGTTCAATTCTACCTATAATTTTGGTTTAATAACTTCTCTTTTACAACAGGTACTTAGCATAGTATAAAAAAAAATCCATCTTACTAAGATCCAAATTCCTTCAATTTATAGGATAAGATAATTGTTTTCACTCTAGTCACTTATATAAAAGGAAGGCTTTTAGTTCCTATACCATGAGTAGATATTCAGAACAGCAGGTATGGAACTCATGTTATTTCTATTATGAATAAATGCTAAAGTAATTCTGAATTATTTTGTCACATGAATATCACATGTGACATCTGAAGCATACCATGTGATAACTAAAAATTTTAAATTAAACTCATAAGATCTAAAGTGTTTGGAAGTCATTTACTATCTCAGTAAAGTTCAAAATCCTATTAAATTATTCTTAACTGCTCAGTCAAGGTCTGTGGTGGCAACTGTCCTGCTGACATCAGTCCCCAAAACTTCCTGCATTCAACACTGGCCATTGATGTTGTCCAGTCAGCTTGCTGCTGTTCTCATGGCTCACATAAAACAGATGCGTATTTTGATTTCATTAAATGACACTTCAACAAGCCGGAAACAGATGGCTATGAACTGCACAAAGAGATGAACAGACTCCACTAAGGTATGACTCTAAGCCCTGAATCACTGGTGCTGGTTTGTGAGCATGTGAACAGTTAAATGATTTTACTGGTGCTATTTGCATTCTGGATGTTGTTAAGGAGAAAGGAAGACCCCATAAGCAAATTTACCCCAATCAGGAACTTCGATCAACTTTAAATGAACTGGAAATCTCCACTCCAGAGGATCTGGGCTTCAACAAAATGTAAACTCCCTTTCATGGGCTTCACAAAGATTTCTGCTATTGCTACTTGATTGTAAACACTACTGAAAATGTTTTATTTGAACAAATTTTGAGTATTAAACCATATAGTAGTAATTTCGGAAATGAGTTTGAATTGAAAAAAAAAAAAACCAACCCACTTCCCAGTTAAGAATACTTACTCCAGACTATATGATTTAATATTAAATATCCCAATAAAACCAGACATTTGCTTCACAGGATCCCAGAAGTGAAGCTGGAGGGAACAGTATGAAAAGATATGAAACAAAACAGGAACATTCTGGGATAACTGTTGGCAAAACAAACACTTCATCTTCAAAAAGTGAAAATGTTACCTATTCAGGGTCCTAGCAAGATACTTTGTTCCATTTCTGTTGGCCAGAGATGGGTACTTCTTTTGAAGAAAAGCATATTCATCACGAATTGAATCAGTTACACTCTTCTTATTGTTAATATCAAGTTGGCTCCTATGGTTGAAAAATAACAAAGTTGTTCAACTAGAGTCTGCTTTGGATCAGCGGCTGCATCAGATGATGTCGCCTGATTTCTAACACGGCTGTTTACTTACTCCTCGAGTGATCCTCTGGAGGAGGCATCATCATTACAGTTTACACAAGGCACTGATGTCTCAATGAACTCACCCAAGGAAGGCACAGACAGCCAAGATTTGAACTGTATGACTGAACTTAAGATGAATAGTATCAGCTTCATTGTTACTAGTAACCATAAGCAAAAGCAGTATCCTTAAGAAAGCTGTAGATTGCATACAAAATCTAGGTGTATATTTTATCCATGGGAAGATGACTAATTTACAAAAATAAAAAAGCTAATTTAAAGTGTATTTATCTACAAACATAGTATGCAATAGTATATACAGCACATTCTTGACTGAAAAGAAAATACATATGTTTTATTTAAATGTGGAAAGGAATGTATGGAGGAACATACAGAGACATTTGGAATGGACCTTATATATCACTTAATAAAGTATTTTAGTTTTTAAATGACCTGAGGGCCAAAGATGTTACAAGTGATTTAAACTCTACTATATCCAGACCATGTAGAAACTAGTATTGGAACTCGGTCTCTTGACAAATAGTTTCATTACCATAGAGAATCCCTGACCTCAGAGAAACTGTCACTGCTTCACACTAGCCCTGCCACCCTGTGAGAATTCTAACAATCCATTGCAAACTGCTCACTGTACAAGAGATGCTCAACAGTAGCAGCTGGTTTGTTTCTGTTCTATAGTTTTGTTTTTGTTTCTTGGTTTTTTTTTTTTGTTTTTTTTTGTTTTTTTTTTTCAGGACAGTGTTTCTCTGTATAGCCCTGGCTGTCTTGGAACTCACTCTGTAGACCAGGCTGGCCTCGAACTCAGAAATCCACCTGCCTCTGCCTCCCAAGTGCTGGGACTAAAGGCATGTGCCACGATTGCCCAGCTGTGCTATAGTTTTTAATGCCAGCAATTTTTACGATGTATCTTTAAAGTTACCAAGTTACATTCTGGCAATTACAGAGTATTACTAATTATATGGGGTTAAAATAATTATTATAATTCCACTACCTTTAAATTTTCTTGATTGGGCACAAATTAGATAATGCTTTTTTTCTTTATCCAATGCTCTTATACATAATTTAAATAGCAGGCAAGAATTTGTAAAAGCTAATTATTAAATCATCTCCTGTTTTGTTTACTGATTACCTTAGAAACATTTTTTTTCATTAGAAAACTCAGAGAGGAAGAATAATTTTTAAAAAGGGCCTTGGAAGTGACTGTGTAAAAGCACTTGCTGTCGAGCCTGATACCCAAGTTTAAACCCCAAAACCGAAATGGGAGAAAGAGAAAACTGAGTCCTGCCAATTGTCCTCTGACCTCCACATATAGGTTAATACTTAAAAAACCAAAACCACCACCAAAACCCACAAAAATACTCAAGAGAGATATTATGAACCTCATCTCTTTATAGTGCATTAACCTCTGCAGCAATATAAGCATTACAACAGGAGGGGAAAACAGGATAGTATCACGTTTCAGACTAATTTTCAAAAATTCAGTCTTGCTTTGAAATGAGAATGCTATGATTCTTATCCTATTCTTTAAGAAAAAAAGACTTTATTTTTATTTATGTGGATATGTGTGCATCTGCATGTTTATATGAGCACATGTATGCTGGTGGTATCCTTGGAGGACAGAAAAGGAAGCTGTGGTTTTAAGTGGTTGTGAGTTGCTCAATGTGGGTATGCTGGGAATCAAACTCTGGTCCTCTGTAAGACTAACAAGTGTTCTTAACCACAGAACCAATTCTCCAGCCCCTTTATTCCAATTAAATTGCTAACCTGTTAACTACTCCAATTATTCCAAGCTTGACTGGAATAACCCTGCCCATCAGTACATCCATGGCATCAGTACCCGCATCCATGAGATCAAGTTTGGTGATTACGGCTAGAGTTCTGCGCCCTGGTAAATATAAAAAGGGGAGGAGAGATCCATTATAAAAACAGCATTAAGTTTAGTAAAGGAAAAATTTTATCTATAGTTCTCTTTAACACATTGCCTCCTTTACCATTTTGTAAAATATTTTTCTACTCTTTGCTTCCAGTAAAATAAACTTAAATATGGCATACAATTTAAAAACTTGTTTTCATGAGTAATTTTTAAAAATAACTTTTAAAAATTGTGTGCAAATGAGTATGTCTATTTGTGCATGCAAAGGGGGGGGGCACGAGAGGGTGGTAGATCCTCTGGAGTTAGTTATATATAGATAGTAATATAGGTGCTGGGAACTCTTGTCCTCTAAACTCTAAACTACTCTTGTCTACTGCAAGATTAGCAAGAGCTCTTAACCAGAATCAACTCTCTAGCTCCATAAGTAATTTCTTATTATTTCTTAGGTCAACATCTCTACCCATTTTACACTTTAAAATTTACTATTTTTTTAAACTATTTTTATTTATGTGTATGTGTGGATCTACATGTTTGTACGTGCACACATGTTCTGGTGATATCCTTGGAGGACATAAGAGAATGTGGGATCTCTTGGAGCTGTAGTTATTTACTATGTAGAATCCTGCCCCTGCCTAACCCCTTTGGCAGTTCTGTGGAAGAAACCTTGGGCCTTGGGCAAGCTAAATAACTAGTGAATCACACCCCCAGATTCTAATTTGGTTCTTTCTGACAAGAACATATTACTTTAATATATAGCAGCAGCACCACCTGGCAATGTCCTTTTGCAAAGCAACCAAATCTGTCTTCCAGTCCGACTTTTGTATGTCTTGGAATGTTAGGTGAAAGGAGAATGTCAATGATGTCCTTCATTCATCATGACTCATCTGAGTGCTGCCCACAGTTTAGTGGACATCAGCTATCACTGTTGAACAGCGTTCTGTATTACATGGGTGTACTAAGTTGGCTATTCATTCCTGATTTGAGAAATATTTGA
The DNA here is from genome assembly GCF_004785775.1 of Grammomys surdaster. Lineage (NCBI taxonomy): Eukaryota > Metazoa > Chordata > Mammalia > Rodentia > Muridae > Grammomys > Grammomys surdaster. Next base: position 38,806 of record NW_021604750.1, on the reverse strand, counting down.
GTTTTTAGTTTTGGGGGAACTATGAATAAACTCAACATAGATGTTAGTATTCAAAAGGATAGTTTAAAAAATTCATTTATCCATTTATTTTTGGGATGGAAGGAGTCAAAAGGGCATATGAGTTCAAAGGACAACTTTCAAGAGTTGTTTTCTCCTTTCAGATCATCAGACTAAGCAGCAAGAGCCTTTACTTGCTAAACAATTTACTTGCTAAGCCAAAAATCTGCTACACCCCAGATGTTTGAAATAGGATCTCTCTGAGTGGACAACAGCCTGAGCTAACCTCAACCTGTAATCCCTCTGCCTCAGCTTCCTGGATTGCCAGTACTGTATGTGCTAGCTCTCCAGGCTCCAGAGATGTTTCCATATGAAAACGTAACATGCAGTTGGTGACTGGAGTTGTTCTTCTTTCCCAAAGTAAATGCCGCACACCACATCAATATGTGTAACGATCCCAGCTGCTCTGGGGGTACAGCTTCAAACAGGCATTTCCCAGTTATGGACATTTTTCTTTTGTTCCCAATCTACAAATCATCACTTATAGTCATTTCACATTATCTTATCCCCGTTAAGAAGCTACTTCTAAATTGACCTAATTGCTTTTGTATGTATGTGCTATGAATGTGTATTGATGTAGAGTTCATACATGGGATGTCTTCCTCAATTACCTTCCATCCTATTTCTTTTTTTTTAAGTTTCTGAGTTTCAATTTAATTTTTTTATTAGATATTTTATTTATTTACATTTCAAATGTTATCACCTTTCCTGGTTTCCCCTTCAGACACCCCCATCTCTTCCCCCTCCCCCTGCTTTTATGATGGTGCTCTTCCACCCAGCCACCCACTCCCACCTCACCACCCTGGCATTCTCCTACACTGGGGCATGGAGCCTTCACAGCACCAAGGGCCTCTCCTCCCATTGATGGCCCTCCTCTGTTACATATGGGTCTGGAGTCATGGGTTCCTCCATGTGTACTCTTTGGTTTGTGGTTTAGTCCCTGTGAGCTCTGGGGGGGTCTGGTTAATTGATATTATTGTTCTTCCTGTCGGGTTGTCTGTGTATGAGACATCAAACCCCTTCTATTTTTTGAGACAAGGTCTCTCACTGAAGTTTGGAACTCATCTATTGGCTATACTGGCTGAACAGTAAGCTCCGGGGGCTGCCCTTCTCCTTCTGCCTTGGGCACTGGAGCTGCTAAGGTGTTCCGTTGTGCCTGCCTTCTAGGGATGTGAACCTGGGTCCCCCCACTCTTGCACTGGAGACACATTTGCAACTGATATCTCTCCAGCCTCACTACTAAATTTTTGATATTATATATTAATACTAGTTGAAATTACTTCTCTGTAATGTATTGCCAATTTAGATTATTAGATCATCTACATAACAAGTTCCAGGGCAGCCAGGGGATAGTGGGGTATTGTCTTAAAACAACAGAACACAAAACAAAAAACCAACCATCCCCTCAAACCAAACAAACAAATTACTAGATCAAATGTATCTCCATCTTTGCATGATTATTTGATTTATGTATGTATGTATGTATGTATGTATGTATGTATGTATTTATTTAGAGTCAGGGTTTCAGATATAGCTAGCCCCAAATTCACTGTATCTGAAGATGACCTTTTCCTGTTCTTCCCAAGTGCTAGGCCTACAGGTGTGTATCACCATACCTAATTATGGAAGTCTCTATCACATTTTTATTTGAAATTGTTTTTGAAAGCAGAAAAAACCCTGTAACATAGATGTTGGGTCTTCAAGAATCTAGGTTTCAAAATAGTTTCCTTATCGGTCAATTACCCACTCACTTATAAAGCTAGCAATTCATACAGGCTCAGAGACACCTCTAATATCCTAAGTATCACTGAATCCCGATCTGGCTAATATAAACGATTGATAAAAAGAATGATTTTTAAAAAGAGATGCCTTACAAGACTTTCCTCTATACTGAACTTGTCTAGTGTTTTTTTTTAATCTGCAGAAAGTAGATTCTGTAATTATTACCTGTATCATAATAATCTATACAATTATGAGTTATTTATTCTTAAATGTTGGTTATTCAAAAATTAAAATTTCATTTACACAGATAAGGAAACATTTTACAAAGTAATTTGATATTAAAATTATAATTGGGTACCTACTGAAAATATATACCTTATGGGGAACTGTTTTTGCCTATCCTTTATAGCAATCAAGTAACTATTTTCCATTTAATTGCTATTTATCAGAAAAGTAAGAAAATATTTTAAGATCTCTATTAACTGAATACACTCCTTTCAATAAAATTCTTTTCTTGAGGAAAGATTTACCACTGTAAATCAACATTCATTAAATATAAACATCTGTCCTTACCATCTGGATCTACCTCTCTGGAAATCTTGAGTGCCTCAGATGTTGCCATATCTGTATTTGCAGCAGTGACAGCAAGGATAATGGAATTGGGATTACTGATGAACCGAAGAATAAGTTCTCTGATTTGAAGCTCAATATCCTTGGGTTGGTCACCTACAGGGACCTAGACCAAACAAAGATGAACTATAATCAAAAGCAACTCAACTTTTTCCATGCATTTAATTCATAGAATATAGGTATTTCTGTACCTACAAATAGCTAAAATAAGTTAATAATGTGCTATAGAGGTATTTGTGAATCTGGTAATGGGTAAGGCCTCAAAACGTGACTTCCAAATATCAAAAATTCACTACTGTATAAACCATGTCAAGAGCTGCTGAGTATCAACTGCATATAGATGTGCTGTCTTAGTGATAATAAGCACACACAAATAATAAAAAAGTAAATAATAAAGCACACACAAATTTATCATCCAAGTGGCAGACAGGGCTAACAAGAACATAGAGTAGAGCACCACAGAACAGAGGCTGGGGAATGATGCTTTTAAATTCTTGCTTTAAATGATGTTTAAAAACAGAATAATCAAGATCTACCTCAATTAGATAATGATGTTTAGGTGACTGAGCAGAGATTAAAGACAAAAAAAGACACAGATATCTGGTGAAAGAACATTCCATACTGAGTGACTAACAAGGGTGGACACCCAGAACAAAAGAAATTAAAGATGAATAATACATAAGCTGAGTGTGGTGGCCTGTAACCCCAGGATATAGGAGAGCAGAAGATAGGGAGTTCAGAGTCATTCTCCACTACAGATGGTTAAAGACCATCCTGAGATGCTTAAATACACAAACTAACTCACGACGTGAGAGAACAAAACAGGAATAGATATTTATAAGAACTTAAGTGAAATAACAAGAGCTACTACATCTGCCATGGACATACATGGAGGTGATGGAATTCTGGATCTATTGTAAAAATAAGGAAAGCCCAGAGGATTTACTGCAAGGAAGAGAGATAGAAGGTAAAGAAATTTCAATGATGACTGTAAGGTTTTGGCTGATTAAATAGAACAGTGGAATTGCCATTTATTCAGATAGGGAAGATGACAGAAGGATCAAACATAGTTAAAGGACAGATCAGGAACTTGGTATTAGACACAGTAAAGGTGTGATGCGTATTAAAACAAGTGTGTAAGCCAAGTGGACAGCTGAGCACGTAAATAGCTGAAAATAATCTGAATATTCACATTCATGCATTTAAAGCTATAAGATCTGATAACACTATCAACCTAATTAGACTGTGTTATAAGTATTTAATTTAAGAGGACAAGAGGTCCAAAAAAATGAACTCTAATTACAGACTTTGGTGAGATGAGAAGAAACCAGAAAAAGACACTGAAAAGTAGTGGCCAGCAAGATTACAGATGAAACTGTAGATACAATACCCTGGGAGCCAAGATAAATAAAGTGTTTTAAGGAGAAAGAAGGGCTCAACTATATAAAATGATCTGATAACAATAAGTGTGAAGTCAACTCAATATTCTCTTTAGGTTAATGTTAAACAAAAAACAAAACACATTCCTTTAAACGAAAACACAAGCAACAGCTATTCCTTACTTTGGTCATTCCCGGCAAATCCACAAGGGTCAGGTTGACAACATTGGGCGAGAAAACCTTGAGATGGATTGGCTCAGGGCTTACTCCCTAAAAACAAGTTTCAAATATATTACAATCACTTTGAACTTCAATGGATTATAAAATGCTAGAGTAAACTACATTCAAGTACATAGACTTTAGATGTCTTAAAATATCTATTAAACTATGGTCCTAAAATCTTTCAATAATAAAAGTTTAATGAGTACTATGAATGAGAAGGCAGCCAATCAAATGAGGAGGATTATCATCCTACACCACCTCATACCATTAATATAGAAACATTTCTTCTCCCTATACCCTTCCTTCCTGCCACCCCCCCCCCCTTCCTTTTAGATTTATTTATTTTATTTATAGAGTACACTGCAGCTGTCTTCAGATACACCAGGAGAGGACATTGGATCCCATTACAGATGGTTCTGAGCCACCATGTGGTTGCTGGGAATTGCACTCAGGACCTCTGGAAGAGCAGTCAGTGTTTTAACCACTCAGACATTTCTCCAGCCCTCCCTATACCATTTCACTTTTTTATATGTATATGTCAATTTAAAAAAGAGTTTAACAGACTAAGTACTTAAAAATAATGCATTTTTCATTTATCCAAAATTATGGTGTTCCTGAACTGATGATGCTAAATTGAGAGAGTAATAGATAAGAAGATATTCTCATTAATTTGGTCACAGATATTTGAACATCAAGTGGCAAAATTGTACATACACAGTGAGTTTGCTCAAGCAATGTATCTCAAATTTCAGATCCCCAAGACAAAAAGCCATCCCTGACATAATCTAGTTATATTCCTGTCATATTCCAGGTACAACTGGTATAAAACATTTAGGGAAGTGTGGTGGCAACAGCAGTAACTCCAAGGTGCCAGCTGAGAGTTTGACAATCAGCAAAGCAGTGTTACTGAAAGAGACAAATATTTTCAGCTGGCACACAGCCTTGACATTGCTGCAAAATATCTTTCTGTTCAGGAAGTAACTACTACATCACACTATCTGGCAACAAATATATACTGAATATTATCAGTAGGCTCAAGGTCACTTGTGAGATTCAGTGTTCCTACAGATAACACAGAATAGCAATAAATACACACAGAAAACAGTAATTACAATAAAAGGCATAAAAAGGATTTAAATGAGGCTGATTTTGACATTAAAAGTATCCTAGACACTTCATTTAAATTCTCACATTCTTAGAAAATATTTGACTGTAAACAATTAAGTTCACAAAATATAAATGAAATATTTTATTTGTATAAAAGTTTTAAGGTGTGTGTATGTGTTTATGTGTGCACACATATATTTGTGTCACACAATCCATATTAACTGTTGACTTGGCAGAAACTAGAATGACCTGGGAAAAGGGCATAGCTATAGGAGATGGTCCTTATCACTCCTGAGTTAGAGAATATCTGAATTGTGATTGGTACCTCAGCTATATAAGTAGAAAAAGACAGTTAAAAATTAGAATGTATTTATGCACTCAATATTCTCTTCTGATTCTGAACATGTATGTGAGCAGCTGCTTCAAGTTTTTGTTGCTGTGACTTCCCTGCGACAGTGGACTGAAAATGGGAAAAAAAAAACCCTTCCTTCCCCCTTGCTTTTGTGTGCTGCTGGAGATATAGTTCATGGCTTTCCATTAAACAGTCTACCACTGAGCTATGTCCCTAGCCTTTGGTGTTTACAAAACTATTTCAGTGTGTAGCTCAAACTGCCCAGACATCCGTCTGCCTCTACTACCCCAATCCTGGGAATTCAGATATAAACCACTTACAAGAGAGATAATTATTCACCTAAGTTTTTATATGTTTGTGGAATATTCCATTTGTTGTTGTTGTTTTGTTGTCTGAGACAGAGTTTCTCTGTGTAGCCTTGGCTGTCCTGGAACTCTCTCTGTAGACCAGTCTGGCTACCTGCCTCTGCCTCCCAAGTGCTGGAATAAAAGGTGTGGCCACCACTGCCTGGCATGACTATTTCATTTTTTAAAAAACATTAAGATTATAAAGTTATAAACCAACCTTGGCAACACAAGACTATAATTTCCAGCTACTCAGGAAGGTGAAACAGGTGTATCCCAAGTTCAAGACTAGCCTGGGTAATTTCATAAGACAGTCTCAAAAAAAAAAATAATAATAATAATAATAATAATAATAATAATAATAAGGCTTTAGAATATAGCTCAGTGGAAGAACACTTACCTAGCATGTACTAGGCCCCACATTCACTGTCAGTACTAGAGGAGAGGAAGACTGTGACTTTGCAATACACTTATATATTATTATATATAGAAAGTATTCAGCAATATATTTACTTTTTAAAAAGTCTTCCAGGTTTGAAATAATGCCTACCTTATTATTTCCTGAAATTCTTTCCGTTTCATTTTCAATTTCTTGTCGAATTTCATCAAAATCTGTGTAAAGCTAAAAATTATTGAAACAAAAACAACCAGATACTAAATAAGATCAGACATTCTTAAGGGGTAGAGGCCACATTTAAAGAATATATATGGCTTTACTGCAGAAAATTAGTCCACATTTTTCACACACACATACATTTTTCTAAGATTTGTGTCAAAGTTGCCTGATGTCACAATATTTAAAAATCTCCAAATTAGACAGGATCAAGTCAAGTTAAACTACTGCAGTTAGAAGCATTACTGAGAAAAGTTCTATTTTACAGGAAACAAAAAACACACTTCCAGTAAGAAACTATTCCTTACTTTCTTTGCAAAATAGTTATTTTCTATGTTATTTCATTATATTACTCAGTGATTACCTTGTTTTTGGTGTGAAGAAATTTACCCCATTCTTCTGCTTCAACTCCTAGAGAAAGAAAGACTCATTTCTTAAAGACTGGAAATTAGATTTTATAATTAGGAATTTAAAAAGATAATGTAGTAAACGTTTGTTTTTAAACTACAAGTTAACAAATGTTTTAAGTTTAGGATCTGCTAAATACACATTCACATTTTTAAAGCACGACACAGCCTACAAAGGCAGGACTAACTTCAAGTAGAGTTGCCTGCAAGTTGTCCCAGAATTTGAAAACAATTTTTTTACAACTAAATTGTTCATTTCTTATTTGTGATTATGATTTCTTTATACATCGTATATATGAAAGCAACTTATCCAATCAAAAAATTTAAAGAGCTAGAAAGAAAAATTAAAAACCCCATTGTATAATGCAAAATAATCATAGCAAATGTGTACATAACATTAAAGTTAAAATATACATGCAATATATGAATGAAATAGTTAAGTTTTCATTTTTTAAAATCATTGTCTTTTGTTTTTTTTTGTTGACTGCACATAAAGCTCTCAGTTACAGGGTAGTAGCTGTCTTGTAATGCAGACTGCCAATGTGATTTCTCCCAAGGTCAAGTCTGTATTTTCTCATGGAATTATAGAACAGAAATGAGCGCAAAATGAGTGAAAGTAGAAGTATATATGTATGTAAGGAACTGACACCTGGCTAGTTTCCAGTCACAGTCTACTCCTGACATCTTACCCCAGCATTGCTATTCTGCCTTCACCAAATTCGGAAGCTTAAATATCTTAATGAAGGTATATAAAACCAGATCCTTTTTGCAAATAAAATGTTCACCTACTTGAAGCTTAGAACCTTCTTCTAAAAAGGACCTTTGAAAGACCAGATTAATCTAGGTGACAGAACTCACAAAGGCACTACTACATACAAAAGGGACATTTTAACATAATTGGCCATATAAAAGTTTCAGTATCTTCAGTTATGTTTTTGTAAAAATTAAATTCTACCACCAAAAAGGTTTGCATGTTAATGCAATGCCAAAACACTAACAAGAACCACCAAAACCTGTAATCACTGTAAACAGGCAAATAAAAATGGAAGAAAAAAGGTACACACAGCCTGTAAGGGTACATAAGCACACATGCAGGCATAAAAAAAAGAGAAGGAGGGCTAAAAACAAATGGATACAGGAAACCTTTAGAAAGGTGTCTTGAGGTTTTCCATGTAGCAGGGTCTGTAGTTAAAGAGAAATAGCACAAAGTAATTTTAGTGCTTATCCCTAAAACTTTAAACCTTTAAAAAACTCAAATGTGTAGAAACATGATTATACTTCAAATGTGCATAAGCATTTAATTACTCAAAACGTATTAGAATCATAAGAAGAAATATATTTCTTATACTAATAATTTGAACATTGTGTGTGATGCTTCAACTTTTTAAGAATTTTAGTAAATAAATTTTCATTTTACTCTCAAAAAGTTTCCCTGAGATATCTGAAAGCCTATTGTGGAAAAAGATAAACTGTCTGGTTTAAAAGAGCCTAGGAAATATGATAAGTACATCCTTTGAAACTTTCAGAATTAGTAAGTAAATGCTATTTGTTAAATGCAATTAATAAGCAAATGCCTATTTGCTAAAAATGACTGTTTATAAGGGTAATTTCTTTGAAATATAAATTGCATTTAGCAAAACACAACACTTCAAATGTATATGATCTTGATACAACAGGAATCTACTGTCACAATTCTTGTATTTCCTATTAACTGCATACATTAAACACAGATATTTTAGCCAGCTTTCATAGACCTCAGTTTAAAATGATACTTTGTTTCATCTTACAATGTGCTGCTCTTACCCCATTACTGGTAACTGGACCTTGCTTATGTGAAAACCTCAAGGAGCTTTTATAATAAGGTTTTATAACCAAGATGAAACTGAATTCTTTTATGCAAGAGATGCACTTACGTGTATAAAGCAAAAAAACAATACTGACTCCTGGAGTCAACCTGAACAAAATAAAGAGTAATCTTGGTAACTCAGGCCCATAGAAACAGTGGAATAGTTTCTTCTTAATTCCAAAGTGAAGTTCCTTGCAAAGGCCACTGGACAGAATCTGAGAGGCTGTACCCTTCATGGATTTAAACTAATAAATTAAATAAATAAAAGTGGAACTGTAAAAAATTAAAAAGAACCATTTACAAAAAGGTTTGGGGTTTGTTGTTAACTTTTTAATGGCTTTTATTTGTTATACTTTCTTCAAAATTATTTTCTCTCACTGTTCATGTTCTTAAAATCCAAACTGAATGTTAATCTGTTTTATTAGTTCTTGACTTCCACATCAGAATGATTTAATAAGCCTAAACTGCTTATGTAAAGAACCAAGTGGCTTTGATGAGAAGGTAAGGATAGCCAGCAAGGTGTTTCAAGAGGTAACACCTGCTGCCTAGCTTGATTTCCTGAGTTCCAGCCCCAGGACCCACATGGTAGGAGACGGTTAATTCTCCAAAGTTGGCCTCTGACTGGAGCACACTTACCATAGGACACACATACCATATCCACACAGACTTATCCATACATAAAATAGAAATGTAACAAAACAAAACAAAACAAAACAAAAAAAAACCCGGGCAGCTCTGCGCCCAATCTCATAAAGCCCAGAGGAAGCAGGCCTCCCAGGAGCTCTATCCTGGGCAGTATCTTAGGTAAGGAGACAGCAATACCCGCCCCAAACAGAGAGCAACTGGGACCCACTGGGACCCAGAAATTCACTCCTGGCCTGGAGCACTGGTTCCTTCCGGTCTGTGCCTGAGCACTGCTCAGATCTTGGGCTCCAGCTCTAATCCCAGTAGTAACACCGACCCCAAACAGTTCTGACACAACCAAGATAATAGGAAAGACAGGCTCCAGTCAGAGACAGCACAGGTAGCACTAAGGAGATCCAGATGGCGAAAGACAAGCGCAAGAACATAAGTGTCAGCAACCCAGGGTACTTGGCACCATTAGAACCTAGTTCTCCCACACTAGAAAGTCCTGAATTCCCCATATCACCAGGAAAGCAAGATTCAGCTTTAAAATCACTTCTAATGATGATGATAGAGGACTGTAAGAAGGACATAAATAACACTATCAAAGAATTTGAGGAGAACACAGGTAAACAGGTAGAAGCCTTTAAAGAGGAAACACAAAAATCCCTTAAAGAATTACAAGAGAATACAACCAAACAGGTGAAGGAATTGAACAAAACCATCCAGGATATAAAAATGGAAGTATAAACAATAAAGAAATCACAAAGGGAGACTAACTTGGAGATAGAAAACCTAGGAAAGAAATCAGGAGTCATAGACGCAAGCATCACCAACAGAATACAAGAGATAGAAGAGAAAAATCTCAGGTGCAGAAGATATCATAGAAAATATTGACACAGCTGTCAAAGAAAACGCAAAACACAAAAAGTTCTTAAAATATCCAGGAAATTCAAGACACAATGAGAAGACCAAACCTAAGGATAATAGGTATAGATGAGAGTAAAGATTCCCAACTTAAAGGGCCAATAAATACCTTCAACAAAATTATAGAAGAAAACTTCTCTAACCTAAAGAACGAGATGCCCATAAACATACCAGAAGCCTAGAGAACTCCAAATAGACTAGACCAGAAAAGAAATACCTCCTGTCACATAATAATCAAAACACCAAATGCACAAAACAAAGAAAGAATATTAAATGCAGTAAGGGAAAAAGGCCGAGTAACATATAAAGGCAGACCTATCAGAATTATACCAGACTTCTCACCAGAGACTATAAAATCCACAAGATCCTGGACAGATGTAATACAGACCCTAAGAGAACACAAATGCCAGCCCAGTATACTATACCCAGCAAAACTCTCAATTACCGTAGGTGGAGAAACCAAGATATTCCACGACAAAACAAAATTTATACAACATCTTTCCACAAACCCAGCTTTACAAAGGATAATAGTAGGAAAGCTCCAATACAAGGAGTGAAAGTATACCCTAGAAAGAGCAAGAAAGTAATCCTCTTCCAACAAATCCAAACGAAGATAGCCACACAAAGATAATTCTACCTCTAATAACAAAAATAACAAGAAGCAACAATCACTGTTCCTTAATATCTCTTAACACCAATGGACTCAATTCCTCCCCCCCCCCCCGCGCACAAAAAAAAAGAAAAAGACATAGGCTAGCAGACTGGATACAGGACCCAGCATTTTGCTGCATACAGGAAACCCATCTCAGTGACAAAGACAGACACCACCTTGGAGTAAAAGGCTGGAAAACAATTTTTCAAGCAAATGGTCCTAAGAAACAAGCTGGAATAGACATTCTAAAACCTCCAGCCCGAGAACACAAAGGGAGGGACTCATGGCTCCAACTGTATAGGTAGTTGGAGGGTGGCCTTGTCAGGCATCAGTGGAAGTGGAAGGCCTTGAAACCTGAAAGTTTGGATTCCCTCGTATTGGGTAATTCAAGAGCAGGGAGGTGGGAATGGGAGGATGATGGGAACACACCCTCATAGAAACTCCCAGAATTATATGGATTAGATGTGACAGAGGCAGGCCACCAGAAGACTAGATTCCAGAATTCAAAGAAAAAATTATCTTGATACTAAAATTTGTTTTGAGAATTGTATATTGCAGAATACACAGCCTCAGTGTATCTACTCATCAAGCAAGATAAGCAGACCTGCTCAAACTTCTGAAGTCCTCAAATTTCAGCTGGATGTAGTGAAGACACAGACATCAGAGGCTTATCATTTTACTCTTCTCCCTGCCCCTCTTCTAATATCTCAACGCTTGTAATCAGCTTGAAGAAGTTAATGAAAGTCGGCACCCCTATTCCCTGGGCTTGGGGACTCAGGTGGTTAATATTGGGCTGTCTTTCTAGGGAAAAGTAGTGGTTTTGTTGGGACAGGGAGGAATAGCTAGGATTTACTGCATAGCGATAACCTATTGGTAGAAATCTGTAAAACTGTTATTAAGCTGAAGTTATAATTTCTTAAGTGGTACAAAATTTACTTTGATTTCAAATTTAAGGTTTTCATTGGTACGAGTTTCTTACTGATATAAAAGTGAGATTAATATTGTTACTCTCATAGGCATTGTGCCTATATAACACATTTAGGAATACAAGGCTTAGACTCAGTCCTTCTTCAACTTTTTTTAACTGATTTCAGATGGTTAGCCTGTGAGTTATGGGCCTATAGCAAATTCATGGCTCTGAGTTTATTGTTAGGATTTTTTCTATATTTTATTTAGAAATAGCTGAGAGGAGTTAATGGACAACAGTCCAGATTGCCTTACATGGATAGTTGGTTTTCAAAATGTCAGAAGTCCACAGAATTGATGTTATAAACACTTCTGTATTAATGTTCATTTTGATTAGAGACCTGTCTGCTCCTGACAGCTTCCCTGTCTTGGATTCTAAGAAGAAATTGAGCATCTTTGGAGTTACTCCAGTTGTGGTGAGACTAGGCAAGAATTGCCTCTTTTCATTTACAGACAAATTACTGTCCAGAAAAGAACACATTTGTGGAACAGTCGACTGATTATATCTGCCAAGACAGAGTAATCAGCTCTTAATAATTCTGCATTACTAGGTCTGTCAGATGATCCTGGGCCAGAAGACTGAAGATCAGATGCTCGAACATTTTGTAGTATAGGGACTGTCCAAGTGTTCAGCAGTCTCTATAAATTGGCTAAGTTTTAGAAGCTATGGTTTGTGCTTCCCATAATTTCAGTTAATTCAGTCATTCTGGATTTATGACAGGGTTGAAGACTTATAGTCTCATAGCCAATCCTGGCTATTTATTTTGAGAGAAAAGATTTGAGAGGATGGTTTTCAGCTGACATTCATTCTAAAGCCAAGAAAAAAGCCAGGTTCAGAGCTAAGTCTGTTAGGAGAGATGACAGAGGTTCTCTTTAATCAACAAAATGAAGGAGTGGGTATTAGGTCTATCTTGTACCTTACTGATAAAAACTGGTATAGTTATGCTCTAATTATATTTTGAAAGAAAAGATTTTTTTGCTTTTATTTTAACAGGAAGGGTGATACATAGGAGGAGCTAAGGTGGGAGGAGTAGGGATAGGATGAGGAGGAGTAAGGAGAGGAGGAGAACGAGAGGAGGAGCTAGGAGATGAGGAGAGAGGGAGAAAGAAAGAGAGAGAGAAAGAGAGAGGCGGGAGAGAGGAGGAGGGAGAAAAAGGGAGGGGGAAGGAGAAAAATGGAGGCAGATGTTCGCGTGTCTCCACCAATCAAAGATAGTTGGCATATCTAGGCTGGGTATTGGGTTACACTTCCGAATGTATAGGCATCTTGTTATTGAGCATTACCAAAATTATAAAGCCTTTGATTAACATTTTTAAAAAAAAGTTACTAAAAAAAAAAACTTTAGAAAAAGGAAGCAAAGAATTATGGTAGAATAAGATTGAAATTTAATACTCAAATATGCATCTATTTTATACTCAAAAGTAGCTATCCCTGTAAGTAAGTGGGAGCACTATAGATATTTTTCTTTATATGCAAAGACATATATATGTATGCACACGTGTATGTAAACGCACATATATAGCAGGGCATAAGCTCAGGAATAATATATATGCTGATAGAAATGTGCAGTTTTACATGACCTGCCCCCACATCAACAAAACACGATGGGCATATAAGCAAGGTGATACCAAGGAACCAACATGTCTATGTTCTTTCTTTCTTTCTTTCTTTTTTTTATGTTTTGTTTTATTCTTGGCTATGTGTATGTCTTTGTCTGCAGACATGAATGCAGGAGCCTAAGGAGGCCAGAATATCAGATCCCCTGGATCCAGAGCCACAGGTGATTGGTGGGGATTGATCTCCCATCCTTTGTTTGTTTGTTTGTTTTATTATTTATTTATTATATGTAAGTACACTATAGCTGTCTCCAGACACCCGTATGAGGGCATCAGATCTCATTGCAGGTGGTTGTGAACCACCATGTAGTTGCTGGGATTTGAACTCATGACCTCTAGAAGAGCAGTCAGTGCTCTTAACAGCTGAGCCATCTCACCAGGCCCCGTCTATGTTTTTTCTTAACAAGCAACAATTTATTTAAGAAAACATCACATCTGTAAAGACTCTCTGATGGAGATACTGCCCTTTAAAAATGGCTGAGGAAAAAAACCAGACCTAAAGCCCTAAGTTTCTCAAAGTCTTGGTTTAAGGTATTAGGTAATGCGCTTGATGTAACTGGTGAGGATAAAATTCTGAAAATTTTATTCTAGATATTTGAGGCTAAGCAACAGGTCAGCCAAGAATGATCAAATTCAAGGTTCAAACTTTCATAAGCCAGAAAGGGCTGTGTAGTAGACTTTGTCACAAAATAAAATAAATAAAACAAAAAGAATATGAATAATAAATGTTAAAATATAAGTAACTAGTATATCAAGAAGATACCTAGTAATTAAAGAGTTCCTATATAGCTGATTGTCTATTATAAAATATTACTTACTATTAATATCTACAAGCTCATTAACTTTCTTCAGTTATTTTGCAGTCCCTGTTTTAAAGTCATAGTAGATGCTCACGACAAGTTTCTCTGCCTACTTTAAAATAAAATCAGAGTCATCACCACCAATATCTTCCATGATGAACAGGGAAAAAAATCAGATGTAATATTATCACCCCACCTCAGGTCAGAAGATAAACAAGACTGAAAAAAAATCCCTGCAGGTAAGAACAGCTACAGCAATCCCTACATATACTCTCTGAAAGGCAGAGTAATTTTACAGAACGTTAAGAAACAGTGTCTAAGTCAGATATTGAACTGAACAGGATACTGAATGGATTACTCTCAAACACTCCAAAACTTACTAATATGGTAAATATAGGATGTAAATATGAATCATAAACAATTTAAAATTTCTTAATAGAGAACATTTCTTAAAATGTTTCTAGTTTTCAGGTTCAGCTGTATAAAATCATGAATAGACTCGTACTCTGGTCTTACTACTCACATCATCTATTAAACCCCATCACTTCAGGTAGTATAAACAACATGGCAAAAGGGAGGGCCTATAGAAGTACAATAGTATATAATAGAGGAGCCTTACTATAAAGAGGAATAAAATTACTTATATTTTTAAAATCAAATCTCTTCCTATAACTGGACATTGGTAGCATTTGTTTGTAACCAGGTAATTGGGAGGTAGAAGCAGGAGGATCTCAAATTTGAGGTCATTCTTAGCTATATGGTAGGTAGTTCTGAAGCCAGTTTGGACCACCTTATCTCACAAAACCAAGAGATCTTCCTATAAGTAATAGCTCTTCTCTTAGACTAAACCAATGTGTAATCCAAATTAGTGAACACGAGATGATTATCAGGACAGGGCAAGTACAATAAGAAGCTTCAACTTTACTCAACATTTCATATTGCAAATTATTTTGTGTGTCTTGGTTTTTTGCGAGACAAGGTTTCTCTGTGTAGCCTTAGCTGTTCTAGAACTTACTCTGTAGACTAGCCTGGCCTTAAACTTAGGGATCCACCTGTCTCTGTTCCCCAAGTGTTCATATTAAAGTATTGACACCACTCCTAAAGATTTCTGATTTTGCTATAGCTACTACTACCCAATTCACTAATCAACTTTTTTCTTTGAAATTCATACCTTGAAAATGGGGGGCGGGGGGAAGGAGTACCATTTTAAAATAATTCTTATTCCAGCTATGAAATTTACCATTTTCTTCTCCTGTTGTTTTTCTTTTATCTTCTGGTGAAACATGGACCAGCTGCAGAATGAGAGGTCTTCGGGTGACCACACCAGTCCCTCTGGGAAGAAGGTCCCTCCCCACTAGGCTTTCCAGCACTGAGCTCTTTCCACTGCTCTGAAAAGAGATTAGACAAGAGTAAAATAAATGACTTTTCTAAATAGACTACACTAATGAAGCAGCATACAGACAAGCTAAACAATTCAAATCAGAGAAAAGTCTAAAATATAGCCGGGTAGTGGTGGCACACACCTTTAATCCTAGCACTTGGGAGGCAGAGGCAGGTGGATTTCTGAGTTTGAGGCCAGCCTGGTCTACAGAATGAGTTCCAGGACAGCCAGGGCTACACAGAGAAGTAAAATACATAAAAAGTAAAATACATAAAAAGCAGTCCTTATCCCCAAATTGTTATACATTTTTGATAATCTCTTAAGTCTTAAAATCTGTATCATATAGGTATAGTTATTTCATAAACGGGGCATATTTTCTGTTAGTCTGGAGTGCTTTCAAACTGCAAACACTGCCAGCCTAAAAGCAGGCTGTCATATAATAAATGTGTTTGCTTCAGAGGAGACATTCTTTAGATTCTTCAAATTGGAGTTATAGGGCTGATAATAATAAAATCTGTTCTATTTGTACTTTCTGTGACTGAACTTGTAACTCCAGACATGTAATGAAAAATCAAACATATGTCCAGAGACAAAATGATATAATCTATACTGCTTGGATAACCATGAGTCTGTCTGTGTTCTGTGAAACCAGTATAAATAAAGAAGAAACCTGAATGCTAGTCAGTCACAGCTGCAAGAAGCCACTGTGCCTGATTAACTCCTCCCTCACCAACTCCTTATCTGCTCTCAGGAATCTGTCAATTGTTGGAGCTGTCCCCCCCTCCCCCAACACACCCCTACTCTTCAATTCTGGAAGTTGAACAAGCTACAAGGAGCAAGCCAGAAGGCAATGTTCCTCCATAATTTCTGCTTCAATTTCGTGCTCTAGGTTCCTGCTCTGACTTCCTTCAGTGATGGGGTGTAACCTGAGTTATAAGATTAAAATAAACCCTTTTTCCCTAAGATGCTTTCAGTCATTGTGTTTTTCACAGCAATAGAAACCCTAACTAAGACAATATAAAACAGCATCTATATGTGCATTAAAACAGCATTTTGTCTAACACTTAATGTCAGCACATGGAACTTTTTGCTATTTATCTTAGTAACGGTTTCTCTTGCTGTGATACAATACCCACTGTGACCAAAATCAACTTGAAAAGAGCTTATTTCATCTTAAAGCTAGAAGTCCACCATTCAAGGATGTCAGGGCAGGAACTAAAACAGAAGCCGTGGAAGCCTGTCTCCTGGTCTGCTCCCTATAGCTTGCTTAACCTGCATTCTTTTTGTTTGTTTGTTTGTTTTCGAGACAGGGTTTCTCTGTGTAGCCCTGGCTGTCCTGGAACTCACTCTGTAGACCAGGCTGGCCTGGAACTCAGAAATCCGCCTGCCTCTGCCTCCCAAGTGCTGGGATTAAAGGCGTGCCCGGCTTAGCCTGCATTCTTAAAAAACCTAAGAGTGGGCAGAACCCACAGTGAGCTGGGCCTACTCACATCAATCATCAATCAAGACAATGCACTACAGACTTGCCCACTGATGAATCTAGTGAGGTCACATTGCCAACTGAGGCTCCTTCTTCTCAAATGACTCCAGTTTGTGTCAAGTTCATTAAAACTACAGATAGTTACACTGAATTGTATGTTTCTTTTTTTAATTCTCAGATAAATAGCGACTAGCATGATTCCTTGTGGCTTTTTCAGACATCCATATTGTTATCTTACCTCCTTCCTTCCTCTTTATGAACCCCCCTTTCACTCCTAAGGTACCCCACTTCCCCATTTCCACTGTCAAAATCATCTGTATCACATTATTCCCCTTTACCCCTCCACCTTCTTCTGTATTTACCTCTTCCCTTCCCCAAAAAGCGCCTCCCATCCCCTTATGGCTTTATCAGACACCCTTATGGCTATTTTACTCTCTTCCCACCATCTTGTATATTTACTTCCCTCCTCCCACCTAAGGAATCCCCCTGACCCCATTTCCACGATATGAATACTTGTACCCTGATATCCCTTTCTCTATTGATCTCCACCCCCATCCTCCCCTACTGTAACAATGACTACAACAATGACTCTGTTTTACTTTCCAACTTTCTGTAGTAACTATAGGCTATGTTATTCATATCTGAAGATTTAGAGCTAGCCTTTGAAGAGAGAGAGAGAGAGAGAGAGAGAGAGAGAGAGAGAGAGAGAGAGATAGAGAGAGAGAGAATGAATGAGAATGAATGAGAATGAATGAGAATGAGAATATGTGGCATTTGTATTTCTGGGGTTATATCACTCAAAGAAAAAATTCATAGTATAAATGTACCACATTTCCATTACCCATTCTTCAGTTATACAACATCTAGATAGTTTCCATCCTAGCTACTGTAACTAGACAAACAATGAACATGGCTGAACAAGTGTCTGTGGACTAGAATGTTGACTGCTGGACATATGCCTAGGAGTGGGATAGTGGGTCATATGGTGGGTTTATTTGTAAATTTTACGAATTCATTTCCACAGTGGCTACACCAGTTCGCAGTCCTACCAACAGTGAATGAGGGTCCCTACAGCCCTGCATTCCTTTCAGTATTTGTTGTCAGTTTTGATCTGTGCCATCCTAACTGGGTTAAGAAGAAATCTCAAAGTTGTTTTGATTTGCATTCCTCTAATTACTAGGGACAATGGATGTTTTTTGAGAAATTTCTTAGCTATTCTTTTTTCTTCTTTGGAGAACTCTTTTTTTTTTTTAAATGAGTAATTTGGTTTTTTTGTTGTTTTGACTTTTTTTTATATTCTAGATATTAATCCTCTGCCAGATGTATAGTTAGCAAAGATTCTATTCTTCTGTGCACTTTCTCTTCACCCACTTTGTTTCTTTTAGCTTTGTTTCACAAAGTTACACTTGTTATTTGTTGGCCTTAGTTCTTGGGCAAATGGAGTCCTATCCAGGAAGTGCTTTCCTACATCTATCTATATTATGTAGAAATAATTAGAAGAAACTGCTTAGCTTTTCTTCAAACAGTTTCAGTGTTTCAGGTTTAGTGGTTCATTTGGAGTTAATTTTTGTGCAAGGTGATAGATATGGGTCTAATTTCATTCTTCTGCATGTGGACATCCAGTTTTCCCAGCACCATATTTTGAAGATCTTTTCATTTTTCTGTAATATATTGTTGGCAACTCTGTCAAATATTATGTAGCTGAAGTTATGTAGTTATGTTAAGTTATGAAGTTATAAAGCTATGTTTTCGATTTTGTTTCACTGGTGAACATGTACCATATTGTTTTTTACTTCTATGGCTCTGTAATACATCTTAAAACTGGGAATAGTAAAATCTCTCTAACATTGTAGGGGGTTGTTTTTGTTTGGATTTTTAATTTGGTTCCTCGAAATTGTTTTAGCTGTCTTGGGTCTTTGGTAGTTCCTTTGCATTTTAAGGTAATTATATATATTTCTGCTAAGAATGAGATGAGGATTTTGATTGAGATTACACTGAATCTGTAGATAGCTTTTGGTAGAATGGTTATTTTTACAATGTTAATCCTACCATGCCATGAGCACGAGAAGCCTTTCCATCTTGAAGTGTCTTTATTTGTTTCTTCAGTGGCTTAAATGTTTGCATTGTAGGGTCCCTTTACTTCCTTGCTTAGGTTTACCCCTAGATATTTTCTTTTCTTTTAGTCCACTGTGTTCATGATCTCCTTCTTAGTATGTTGTTAGTGGTGTACAGATAGAGAAGCTATGAAGGTTGATTCTGTATTCTCCCATGTTGCTGAGTTTATGGTTTCTGCAAGTTTTCTGGTACAATTTTGGGGATCTCTAATTTACAGTATATGTCATCTGCAAATAGTATAGTTTGACTTCTTTCCCTACTTGTATCCCTTTAATTTCCTTTTCTTGATTTATTGCTCACCTACTATTTTGGGGACAGTACTGAAAAGGAGTGGACACAGTGGCCATTCCTTTCTTGTTCCTGACACTGGAATTGCTTCAAACTTCTCTTCATTGAGGAAGATGTTGGCTGTAGTTTTTTCATATATAGCTTTTATTGTGTTTCCTATAGCCCTTATCATGAAGGCATGTTGGATTCTGTCAATCTTTGGAAAATGATCATATGATTTTTGTCTTTTTGTGGCTTATTACTTTAACTTGCAAGTGCTGCACTATTTCTGCATTTCAGAGATAAAGCCAACTTGGTCACTGTCTTAGGATTTTACTGCTGTGAATAGGTACCATGACCAAGGCAACTCTTATAAGGACACCATTTAATTGAGGCTGGCTTACAGGTTCAGAGACTCAGTCCATTATCATCAAGGCAGGAGCATGGCAGCATCCAGGCAGGCATGGTGCAGGAGAAGCCAGAGTTCTACATCTCCATCTGAAGGCTGCTAGCAAAATACCGGCTCCCAGACAGCGAGGACAAAGGTATTAAAGCCCATACCCACAAGGCCACACCTATACCAACAAAGCTACACCTCCCAACAGTGCCACTCCCTGGGCCAAGCATATACAAACCATCACAGTCATGGTTTATAATCATTACAGTCATGGGATATACTCTTTGTGATGTATCTCTACATCCTATTTGCAATTATTTTATTATGTATTTTTAGTCTATGTTCCTTAGGAATATTGGTCTGCAGTTTTCTCTTACTGTTGAATCTTTATGTGGTTTGGGTTTTGGAGTGATACGAGCTTCATAGAAGAAATCCAGGAGTGCTCCTTGTGTCTGTTGTTTTAAACAGTTTAAGAAATTAAACTATTGGCTGTAGACAATATTTGAAAGTTTAGTAGAATTCTACTATAAATTCATTAGGCCCTGGTATTTATTTCCTTTTTCCAAAAAACAAAAAATAAAAGAGGTGGCTTATGCCCTTAATCCTAGTACTCAGGAGGCAGAAACACACAGATCTTTGAGAGTCTGAGGCCAGCCTGATGTACAGACTGAGTTACAGGACAGCTAAAGCTATACACAGAGAAACACAATCTGGGGGAGAAAAAGCTGGGAAGCTTATTAATATTTCAATCTCTTCAGTTGTTTTGGGTTGTTGACACCTTCTTGGTTGAATTTGGGTGGTTTCAATGAATTTAGAAAATTATCCCTTTCATTTAGGTTTTCCACTTCATGGAGTACAGGTTTTTAAAATATTTCCATACAATATTCTGAATTTCTTTGGTGTCTGTTATAATGTTTCCCTGTTTGTTTCTAACTCTGTAATTCCAGTTTGTTCTTTTTTTTTTCCAACTTTGTGACTTGTATTACTAAGCCATTTATTCAAGTTCTTTCTGACTTCTAAATGTAGGTGCTTAGAGCTACACAATTCCCTCAGAAGACTACTTTCAGTATGTCACAGGGTTTTTGTTTTGTGCTGTTCTGATTTAGTTCCAGAAAGTGAACTCTAAGCTTGCCGTTCCAGCAAGATGCCTGCCTGCTGCCAGACTTCTCTGCTACGATAGTGATGGACTCTTATCCCTCTGTAACTGAAACCGGAATAAACTGTTCCTTCTGTGTTTTAATCATAGCAACAGAAAAGTAATACAAAAGCTAAGTAAAATGCCATTGCAGATAATACATAACCACATATCCTTTAACCACTGATGTACAGTGCATGAGTAAACATGAAGGTGCAAGTATATCTGTACTTATTTAGATTACTTCAGGCATATGCCCAGGATCAGAAGACTTTCTCCTGACAAGTACCTCCGTAAAGGCAGCATTAATACCTTCCTAAGGGCAATACCCGCAATGAACCTGCAAATTCCAACTACCTCTTTAAGAGTCAACCACCTCCAAACCACACCAGGGACCAAATTCAAACCATAACACTTCCTACTTAAAGAAATATGACACAGAGGAAGACAGGCATTTTAATCAACATTCCCCAGAGCCCCACATACTCAGTACGTTTTCACACAGTCAACATTTGCTGTTGTATACTGATGATCTAATACGACATAGAGTCTTTCCTTTTTAGGAAACCTGTACCTCCTCACCCCTC
The DNA here is from genome assembly GCF_004785775.1 of Grammomys surdaster. Classification (NCBI taxonomy): domain Eukaryota; kingdom Metazoa; phylum Chordata; class Mammalia; order Rodentia; family Muridae; genus Grammomys; species Grammomys surdaster. The sequence continues at coordinate 17,179 of NW_021604750.1, read as the reverse complement.
TAGTCAGAATTTTGTATTAGTTCTTTTTTTTTTTTAAAGATTTATTTTATTTATTTTATGTATATATGAATACAGTATAGCTGTCTTCAGAAGAGGGCATCGGATCCCATTACAGATGGTTGTAAGCCACCATGTGGTTGCTGGGAATTGAATTCAGGACCTCTGGAAGAGTAGTCAGTGCTCTTAACTGCTGACCCATCTCTCCAGCCCTCGTTTTAGTTTCATTTCATAAATTTGACTATATAGTTCTTAAAAAATATTTATTAATTGAGGGAGGAGACAAGTAGGGTAGGATCAGTTCTTAGCAGCTACATTCCTTGATGTGGCCAAATAATCTTCTCCTCCTCTGGAGGTATGAATGTGCACCTCATTCTCTTCTTGATAAACTTGAGTGCCTGTTTATTCTCGGGAGATCTTGAGCTGCAACATGGTGCAAAGACACACCTCTCTGATGGTTTCTCCCACAATGGTGGTATATTTGGTGTAGCTTTCATGGCACTGGCTATGCTGGGCGTGCTGATGATCTTTGTCACCTTGTGGGACCTATTAAAGGCCCAGTGTCAAGGCACAGCAGAGCCATGGAGGCTATAAACAATGGTGGTCTTGAAAGGAGGTGGTCCATCCAGCATTTATGCACAGCAGTTGAGATCTGAAATTCCTAATTCCTAATAGGGACCATCTATTCTTGATTAGATTATTTTGTCATCTGCTATATATGCTCTTTCCCAATCAAAGAGCTTACTTTCACATTTCTTATCTCTAATAAAGTCCATAACTTATGCTTTTGATCTTTTTTTAAAAAGATGTATTTATTTATCTTATGTATATGAGTACACCACTGCTCTCTTCAGACACACCAGAAGAGGGCATCAGACCTCATTGCAGATGGCTGTGAGTCACCATGTGGTTGCTGGGAATTGAACTCAGGACCTCTGAAAGAGCAGTCAGTGCTCTTAACCACTGAGCCATCTCTCCAGCTTTTGATCTTTTAGAAGAATTCCAAGTTACTTCCTGTCTTAGGGTTTTACTACTGTGAACAGACACCATGATCAAGACAAGTCTTATGAAGGACAACATTTAATTAGGGCTGGAGGTTCAGTCCATTATCATCAAGGTGGGAGTATGGTGGCATATAGGCAAGCATAATGCAGGCAGAACTGAGAGTTCTACATCTTCATCTGAAGGCTGCTAGTGGAAGACTGACTTCCAGGCAGTTAGGATGAGGGTGTTAAAGCCCACGCCCACAGTGACACACCTACTCCAACAATGCCACACCTCCTAATATCGCCACTCTCTGGGCCAAACATATTCAAATCATCACACTTTTCTATTCCCACATTACATTTTCATAAATTTCAGCAACTACTGTTTTGAAAACATTTTGGTTTTTGCTTTTAAATGAGATATTTTACAGAGACTACATCTTAAACTCTTTTAAATCTGATATAAATTATCACTTTATTTGCGTTTGTGTCCTTCGTGTGTGTGTGTGTGTGTGTGTGTGTGTGTCTGTTGGTTTGAATGAAAATGACCTCTATAGACTCACAGGGAATGGTACTGTTGGAAAGTATGGCCTTGTTAGAAGTAGTATGTCCTGGGGGATGAGCTTTGTGATTCAGAAGTCCAAACCAAGCCCAGTGGCACTCTCTCTTCCTGCTGCCTGCCTATTGGGATGAAGAACTCTTAGCTACCTACCTCTCCAGTACCATGACTGCCTGCATGCTGTATTGCTGGGGACAGCATACAATGACAAGGACTGCCTGAAGTAGGCCGGGATGGAGACATCTCAGAAGCCTGCGGCAGCTCCTTGTAAAGAGAATGGTGTCTGGGACCCTGAGAAGCAGGAGACACATCCCTCCAGGGGACCCACCATCTGAAATAAGGGACTGTGTACAGTAGGCAGGGATGAAGACAGCTCAGTAGTCCACGGTAGGTCTTTGTAAGCTTAGTTGTTCCCATTTCTCCTAGTCTTAGACCCGGACAACAGCTGTATAGATTTCATTTGTGCATGACTGTTTTTCAGTTGGCCTTGGTGTTCATAATTATTCTTATATCTGACTTTCTTACTTCTTTCTCCTGCTCTGGTGAATTCTGTGAAACTAGATGTTCCTTGATGTAATGATTCTTAAACAATTAAAAATTGAGGCATGGGGCACAGCATAACATAGTCCTAATGGCTCAGGTGCATGCTGTGTGTTCTCATCTTGGAAACAATGCAATAACTGCACAATGGTAGTCCCAGACTATTGCTTGACTTTTAAAGAAAGTTTGAAGAGATTATTAGAAAATGAAATAGAGCCAACATTGGGACCCCAAGAAAGGAAAAATCCATCGAAGTTACAAAATAAGTTCTGCATAACATTTAAGATTGGTTCCTAGATAAGGATAGAATACAAAAAAATCTTATACTAGTAAAGTCAAAACACTGGGACTCTTAGGAGAGTCATTGTGTGCAATGTACAGAAGCAGACAGCTAGGGAACTGCTGAGTTAAGGGTTAGCTTGACTCTTTCCGGCCACTGCCTGGCAGCTTTGCCCATGTCATTTACCATTAGCGCATCACAGGAAAATCCAAGGAGCTGACCTCGGAGCTCTGAGCCCTGAAGTATAATAAATTAAAAGTTAAAGTTTAAATAATGATAAGTTTGCAATTATTATTTTGGCTACAGTCCTGGGAATAGGGAAGCTTGGAACTTTGGGGAACAATTGTAATTCTTAATTCTTTGTGGAATGTGGTTATTCTTTTGAATTTGATTTGGCAATGATTATACAATGTCTTTTTTTCTACCTGATTTTGGAGTAACAATAAAAGACTGGGGTAAGGCGAAGAAGTATGTGAGGTGAATGTGGAGAGAGAGAGAGAGAGAGAGAGAGAGAGAGAGAGAGAGAGAGAGAGAATATATGAGTGAGAGCGCAAATGAGAAGGCAAATAAAAGAGTATGTAGAGAGTGAGAGAGCATGAGACGAGCATGTGAGGAGTGAGTGAAGAGAGAGTGTGAAGAGTGAGTGGAGAGAGGATGTGAGGAGTGAGTGAAGAGAGAGTGTGAGGAGTGAGTG
>NW_021604750.1:0-14023 GCF_004785775.1 Grammomys surdaster | reverse complement strand
TGTGAGGAGTGAGTGAAGAGAGAATGTGAGGAGTGAGTGAAGAGAGGATGTGAGGAGTGAGTGGAGAGAGAATGTGAGGAGTGAGTGGAGAGAGAATGTGAGGAGTGAGTGAAGAGAGGATGTGAGGAGTGAGTGAAGAGAGGATGTGAGGAGTGAGTGAAGAGAGGATGTGAGGTGTATATGGAGAGTGTGTGTGTGAGTGAAAGTGTGCATGTGGTGTGTGTGTGTGGTGTATGTGAGATGTGTGTGAAGAGTGTGAGAGTGAAATGAGAATGCACAGAGGTGTGTAGGAGTGTGGGAGTTCAAGAAAAGAAAACACATGAGATAAAAGCAGAGTGCGCAAGAGAATGCAGAGTGTGTGCAGCCTCAATCTGCGATCAAATGAGCGAGAGAGAAAGCAGAGAATGAGAGAGAAGAGAGAGAAACTTTAAGCCTTGAAAAATTGCCTGTCAGCTTGTACCCAAAAAGTAGTCTATGTATGTTTTTTATGCGCCTTTCAGATATCCCTGCTTCCAGTTGAGAACTCCGATCCTGTGTCGAGGCTGGACCCCAGCACTGCATGTTCCTAGAATGGCAGAGGTTTAAGGGACTAAACCTTTGAATTGAAAGCCACCTTTAACTAAATGTTTTCCTTTTTAAGATTTGCTGTGGTCATGGTGTCTCTTCATGGTAATGTAATTAAGTCCAACTGTGATATGACCCTCCTAAAATTTGAAATTGGAAGCCCTATCATCTAGCATCTCCAAATGTGACTGACTGTATTTAGAGTCAGGACTTCTAAAAAGGGCAATTAAATAAGTAAGACTGTTGAGATGTTGTCTTATTATAAATAATAGTAAGCCATCCTGTTTATAGGCTTTTGTTATGGTAGCCTTACCAAACTAATATGGAGGACACATTTAGTCATCCACAATAGAAATGAATTAAGAAAATCAACCCAGATTTTGGCCAAAATGCCATGAGAAAGTCAATCACATCTCATTATGAAGTGAAAAATTTAACTATATTGTATTCTTCTAAGTAGCATGTTAAAATATAAGAGGATTATCTTACTTTTTTATTATCATTAAAAAATTTACCATGGTCAAGGATTATAAAACAAAGCATTTTGGGGAGATAGGCTCACAGTTCCAGAGGGTTAAAGACTATGCCCATGAGGAGCATAGCAGCAAGCAGGCATGATACTGGAGCAGTAGCTGAGAGCTCTTATCTTGAGACAACCATGAAGTACAGAGGCCATGCCTACTGACATACCTTCTTCAACAAGGCTACAGTGCCTAATCCTTTCCCAAACAGTTCCACTAACTGAGGTCCAATCAATCAAATATATGAGCCTATAGAAGACATTCACATTTAAGCCACCACAGGCGTTAAGAGTTTTGTCTCAGGGTAGAGAGTCAACACCTAGAAATGAAAGGATGAAAGATGTTACTCCAACCAATGACACCAGAAGCAAGCAGGCACTGCTATACTAATAATGGGCAAAACAGACTTTAAACGAGTATTAGTCAGAGAAGATGAAAGGTATTTCATTCTGATCAAGATAACAACTACCCAAGACTTGCAATTCTAAACATCTATGCACCAAACCTGGTGCATCCAGTTTCATAGAGCATACTACTGGAATTAAATACAAGATTAAAATCAGCACCTTAATAGTAAATGACTTCAATAAATAAATGAACTTTCCAGCAAGAGAGCAAACAGGCAAAAGGTAAAATTTATTTTTTCTATGCCCTTTTATATAGGCTGCCAACAGGTGTGGCCCAGACTTAGGGTCTTCTTTACTGTTAGTTTCTGTTTGAAATAATCTATTAAGAAAATCCCCCACAGGCATGCCTAACATCTGTGATCAAGCTGATTTCAGAAGTAGCCAAGTTAACAGCCAAAATTATCCTTAATAGAGATTACACCACAATAAAAATAAGGACGGAAACATCTCTAATAAGTACACAAACTCCTAGAGATTAAGAAAAGATGAATGGGTCAAAGAAGAACTTAAGAAAGAAAGAAAGAAAATTTGAAAACAAGTGCCCCAAAACCTCTGGGGCACATTAAATAGGGAAATTTATGCCTCTATTGCTTGCATTAAAAGACCAGAAAGACTTAAGGGACTTAATGATGAAACTCAATAATTTGGAAAAAAAAAAAAAACATGAACAGACCAAGCCTAGAAGACAGCAAGTAATAATTAAAATCAAAGTAGAAATTAATGAAACAGAAACAAATAACACAAAGAATGAACCTAAGAGCTAGCTTCTATGAAATAATAAATAATACCAACACTTTGTTGTCTAACTAACCAAAAGAAACAGAAGACCAAAATCAACAGAATCATAAATGAACAAAGAAACAATGTAACAGACAGAAAAGAAATCCAGAGTATGAGAAGGAATTACTTTTAACACCTGTATTCTTTTAATCTGGAAAACCTAAAAGAAATGGAAGGATTTCTAAATTGATCCAAACCACCAAAGTTAAACCAAGAGATCAACCACTTAAATCAACCTTGAATAAATGAGACGAAATGGTAAAACATGAGAGCTAGCAAATGACAACAAAAGCCAAACACTAAAGATGAATTCTACCAGACTTTTAAAGATCTATATATAGCAAGTGTTCTTAAATTATTAAAAACAAACAAACAAAACAAATAAAGGAAGAAAAAAAGAAAGAGAAGAAGTACTTCTAAATCAGTAATAAAACCAGTATCACTCTAATACTCAAGAAAGAAAACTACAGGCCAATATTCCTGATAAACATCAATTCAGAATCTTGAATAAAATACTGCCAAACCAAAGACAAGCATACAAAAAAAAAAAAAATCATTCAACATCACCAAGTTGGCTTTATCTAGGAGATACAGGGATAGTTCAACACATTCAAGACAATAATTTAATAAATAAAATAAATGAACCTAAAGACAAACATCACACAATCATCTCAATAGCTATAGAAAGGGCTTTGACAAGATCCAACATGCCTTCATGATCAAAGTGCTAGACAAAGACTGGAGGGAGGGAACATAACATAATAAAAACTATAGATGACAAACCCATAGCCAACATTTATCCTAAATGGGTGGAAAAAAAAATCAAAGGAATCATACAGAAATCAGTAACTATGCAGTGCTGCCCACCATTCCCTCTCTTTCAGAATATTTCTTAAAACACCAGTTGGAGAAATAAGGTAAGGGAAAGAAATCAGAAATTATTCATGTCTGCAGATGCTACACCATAAATAGAGACAAAAATTACTCCAGAATTTTTAGCAAAGTGTCAGAATATAGAATCAACCTACAAAAAAAATACACAAAAAATTCACTTGTCTATATAGGAACAATAAGTACAATATGAAAGCAAAGACACATTCCCATTCATAGTAGCCTAGAAGAAAAAATATCTAAGAAATAATGAGAGGTAAAAAAGCCCTATACAGCAAAAACTTTAAACCTTTAAAGAGACTGAAGACACTAAAAAAATAGAACGCATCCCATGTTCATGCTATATAGTTTACATAGAATTAATATTGTAAAAATGGCCATTATACAAAAAAGTTTACAGATTCAATGCAATCACAATCAAAATCCCATCATATTTTTCACAGAAATATATTGAAAAAATATTCTAAAATCTATATAGAATAATACAATACTCCAGACAGCCAAAGAGAATGCAAAATTTCTAGAGGAATTATCATTCCAGATTACAAGATATATTATAGAGCCTGAATAAGGTAATGGCACATAGAAGAACAGAACAAAGAAAACAGAGACATGACATGTGACTACAGCCACCTTCTGATATAGACCAATGAGGCAAATACTTTCTGATATTTGAAAAAGATGCCAAAAACATACAGCAAAGAAAAGATGGCATCTTCAAGAAATAGTGCTGAGAAAACTGGAAGTTTACATGTAGAAAAACAAAATGAGGACCATATCTGTCTATCACCTTGCACAAAAACTAACTGCAAATGGATCAAAGACCTAAATGTAAAATGTGAAACACTGAAACTGCTAGAAGAAAACATGGGCAGTTCCCTATAGGATACAGGTAGAGAAAATGAGTTTCTAAATAGGACTCTAGTTGTCTAAGAATTAAGACCAGCAATTGACAAGTGGGACCTCATAAAACTAAAAAGCTTCTGTAGAACAACTGAATGAAGAGAAAACCTATAGGGTGGGAGAGAATCTTGCTAGCTATATAGCTGAAGGAGGCTTAATATCAAGAATATGAAAGAACTAAAAAAAAAAAATCAAGGGTCAAAAGAAGACCTATTCAAATAGTGGATAATAAATCTAAACAGACAGTTCTCAAAAGAATAAGTCAAAATGGCTAAGAAATGTTTCTAGGCTCTTCTTAATAAATTTTAGATGGTAAGAACTGAATAGAGATAAAACCTGCTGGGTAGAAAAAAAAATCTGATCCTTTAAAAATTTCTAACATTAACAAGCAGAAGTGGCACAGAAGTATCATCACAGGGCTGAGTTTTACAGGCTTCCCTTTTCCCTCCATCGCTCCTCTACTGGCTAACACTATTGTGTGCAAGAAGCCCATCCTGATTTTAAACTCTTTACTCTGATTCACCATATCCCTGATTCTTTTACTGTATGATGGTTAAAATGCACTTGGAAATCTCTTAAGAGTATATGTAAAGTTTCTGCTTTAAAGCTAGGTCACAATTCTCGATTGTTATAAAAAAAAATTAACTATTTCATCTTTTCTCATTTTATTTACAAAAACTAGTTTTTATTATAAAAGTCCTAGTGTTATAAAACCCAGGGGCTGAAGATATACCTCAGCAGTTAAGAGAACTTGTTGCTCTTGCAGAGGACCCAAGTTCAGTCCCCAGCATGCACATGGCAGTTCACAACCATTTGCATGTTTCAGATCAGTTGCCCCCTTCTGGCTTCCAAGGGAATTAACAGGCATTTGATACATAAACATGCACACAGGGAAATATTCATAAAGTAAAAATTAACTTAAAAACTAAATATCCCATTACAATGAACAATATGCATCACTGAAAATTACTCCAAGATCCCAGGAACAAAATGCCAAAACAAACAAAAAACCAAATAGTACACTTGATAATTTGGTCTCCAGGCACTGCCAACATCAAGTGTTAATTCTGGATTATGCAGATATGACTGTCCGAACAAAATCCATGCTAACCCAGCAAATGGCCCCCAAGTAATTCCTACTGCTTTAAATATTTAAAGGCCAAAAACAATAACAAACTACAGGAGGGTTTGAAGTATATGGATATCCGCTAATATTCTCTAAACTACTCCTTCTTATAATATTTATATACTTTTTTGTAGTAAGATGTAGTCATACAACCCATGGAAAATAGAGAAATCATCCATTACCTCAAAAAAAAAAAAAAGAATATTAACAAATGGGAGCACCTAAAAATATGTTTATAAAGGGGCTGGAGAGATGGCTCAGAGGTTAAGAGCAAAGGCTGCTCTTTTAGAGGACCTGGGTTATAGCACCCACGTGGCATCTCACAATCATCTTTAACTCTAGTTTCCATTCTGACCAGCAACAGGAAAAACACTCACATCATAAAAATTAAAAAAAAAAAAAATTCTGGGCATGGTGGTTTATCAGTCAAGAGCGCTGAGGCAGGGCGAATGCTATGAATTTCAGCCAATTCAAGTAACATTGTGAATTCTTAGCCAGCTTGAAATACAGAGTAGGGCCTGTCTCAAAAACAATTCCCTCCAGGAGGCTAATGAGATATGGCTCAGCGGTTAAGAGCACTGACTGGTCTTCCAGAAGTCAATTCCCAGCAACCACATGGTGGGTCACAACGATCTCTAATGGGATCTGATGCCCTCTTCTGGTGTGTCTGAGGGCAGCGACGGTGTACTCACAAACATTTAAACAAACAAACAAACAAACAAAACCAAAAAACGGCCACCTCCCCTAAAGTTCTGTTGCTCCTCTTCAGTTCAAGGAAGGCATTGGAAGAAAGAAAGGAAAAAAGAAAGAAAGAAAGAAAGAAAGAAAGAAAGAAGGAAAGAAAGAAAGAAAGAAAGTCATATATCTCTGCCCATTCTAGATATTTATTTCTTCAGTATTCTTTTCAGATAAAATTTGGACTCATCTCCAACACCCCACGTAAGGCTTGAGAACCTTATACCAAATTTGAGTCACAGTCACAAAACTACGAACACCGAAGTCATGGAGTAGTACAAGAAAAACCTGGTGTTCCTTCCTAACTTTAGATCTCCAACTATACCCGGGATTTTCTTTTAATCTTATTTTTACGTTGTAATGCTCCAAGGGCCGCCGACTCACCACTAGCTTGCTGCCCCTCTGCCCACCGCAACTCGAGTCCGTCGCGAGCTCAGCCGCCGGAAGGAAGCGACAGCCGCCCACACGCCCGCCCGCGCGTCCGCCGAGTGCCCTTGGGCCAAGCCGCACCCGGCTGTAGGGCCACTCAGCGCCGCTGAACGCCCGGGACCAGAGCGGAGCGCCAACCGGCGGCCTCCTCCCGGCTGACACCTGCAGGCCTGTGGCCGAGCCAGGCCTCGCGATCGCGGCCTCATCTTACCTGCGTTCCCACTACGACGATCTGAGGCAGCTGGATGATGTCGGCGCCCACCGTGTTGAAGACGTCCTGCAGTTTATTGATGACAGGGATCAGCGCCTCCATGACTCCGGAAACACTGGGCCACAACTCAGCAGGTCACTGCAATGAATGGGGACGCGGCCCGCAGCCCGCTTGCTTCCTCTTCTCCTCCGCCCTCTCCTCGGGAGCTCGCACCCATTGGGCCGGGCCGCCACCTCCCAGCCCGCTCCCGGCAGGCCACGCGCCACGCCAGAGGTGGGCGCGCAAAGGCTGCCGGGAGATGTAGTTCACGCTGAGTGGAACGCGAAGGCCTATTCCAGAAGGTTTCAGATGTTGATCGGAACTGTGCGGGTAAGGAAGCCGGGTCCGTGAATCTGAGTCTACTATAGTCAAAACGCTAGAGAACAGCTAGACGAATAAGGATTGTTAAAGTGTTAGGTATGAGTATGCCTCCGGGAGTTGGGACACACCTCTAAACAAACCATGGGAGACTTAGGCAGGAGGATACCAAGATCTGCACTACATAGTGAAAGAAAGGAATGGAGTCTATTGATTAACCAATGTCATTTCCTTATGAGAAGCAATACTTTATAAAGAGCAATCAGGGAAACTTTAGGAAAATTTAAAGAATGTCTCAAGATATTTCCACTGCTCCAGTCTACCCTCCAAGAGAGTTTATCTGGCCAAAGTTCCGAGACTGAATGGTGAACCCTTAGTCTTAAACTAGACATCCGTATCACACACACCGAACATTACTTAAGGTACAGTGCAGAAATGAAGGTAGAAAGAAGTAAAGAAACCAAGTATGGGGAAAGCTGCCATCTAATTATGATGCTGCAGTTGTAGCCATGAATACACAGCGCTATATACTTACACAAGATTGGGCCCTCAGCTATCTGTCGTAGAAACAGGAGGTGCCTATGAAGCTCCATCCTTTCTAAAGGACCAGTAACTGTTCTTGTTTGCTGGAGTTGGGGGTTAGGTTTTTTTTTTTTTATTAGTATACCCACTAGAACTAATAGGTGGGAAGAAAAAGGGGGTCCCAGAAAGGAAGGGAAAATATCAGAGGGTTTTGAGGGTAATAATCACAATATGCTGGATTATGAGACTGTCAAACATAAAGAAACAGTAACTAAGAGCCACAAACTCCCCAGTCTTAGAGGAATGAAAAGCCAAGCAAAACTTGCTGCTATCCATCCATGATAGCCATGAGCACTCATAGTCAATGAAAGTGTGGATTGTATAACTGGAGGGGTTACCATTTACCTGCAATATATGCCAGTATTATATATGCAATATATATGCATATAGTATTATATATGCATATATAATATATGCAATATATAGGAGACAGGCTTACAGTTCAGCAGACAGATGGTGGCTGATTAATAATTTTTGAAAAACACATAAATAAAAGAATCTGAAGGTGCAGAAGTAGTTTTTAGACATCTTGGTAAATGTTGTGACCTTCCCTTAAAAAAAAAAAAAACCCAAAGATTTTAGAATCCAAAGTCAAGTGCAGCAGCATGGCTGAGAAGACAGAGACAAAAGTCAGCTCTATTGTCTCCAAAATGAGCTCCAGGCTAGTCAGAGCTACAGACAGTTTATCTCCAAGAAAAAAAAGCAGATGTTTTAATTTCAAGTTACTTTATAATGTTACATATCAATAAATAGAACACTATACACATGACCTCACAGCTCTCTGTTAAGATGGTGTTTCTTATTTTCTATAAGAAAGACATAAATGAGAGCAGTCTCTAATCTTTCTAACAAAGAAAACAGACAGGGAGAGAGTAGGCTCATACTGATGCTCAAAAAGATTAAAGTACCCTGGACAAAAATGATGCATCCATGTTTGATTTTCCCTTGTCTTTTCCCGTGTGCTAAGAGCTAAATTGGAAAGATTGGTATACATACATATTATCAAAGCCAACATATCAAAGATTGTGTGTAGTATACTTTCCTATTTAAATTATCTTTTCTCTGGTAATGGAACACATACAGCCTTATATATTATCATATAGTTTTTTGTAAGACAAAGAATGATCCCATAAGCAGTGCATAGGAAAGTCTACCAATACACTACTGCCAGAATTGCCCAGAGCAATCAGACACAAGAAGAAAGCAACAGGAACACACACACACACACACACACACACACACACACACACACGAGAGAAGATAATCTGAAAGTAGACACAAGCCCTCATTCCTAACTCGGGTGCAGGTACTATCTCCAATTGATAACTGCTCACAAAAGAAAAATTAGTTTTCTCCAATGGAGTCTCTTCTTCAGTGATGTTTTCTGAGCCTTAATGAGGTGTGTGTGTGTGTGTGAATATATGCATATGTGTGTACATATGTTTGAGTGTGTATGTGTGTCCAAGGTAGTGGGGGGAGGGGTAAAGTGCTCCCTTTGGAGCTCAATGCTTAGTTTATTATTCCCAACACTCTGGCCAGTTTTAGTCTTTGCATTGGCTGCTGCCTGCTGCAAAAAGTTTCTCTGGCCAAGATTAAAAGCAGCCCACATTTATGGGTGTTACTTAAGTATTTAGAAGGAAATTTGACAATATGACCATTTAGTAAAACAATTATGACTCCGTAAGCCATGAATTTTTACTAGGATTAGAGTATAAGGCATACAGTTTCCTCCTGTAGATTATTCAACCAGAAAGACAGTAATTATGTCCTAATAGTTGTGTGATTATTTTAAGGCCTGGCACACCTCACCTGGCAGGTCAGTTTTGTAGCATGCAGGGTAGAGGACTGGGTAAAGTCATTAATGTATTTCCTTGCCTAAAAGCCTGCATAGGACCTCCAAGAAATATAAAATATGGACACCAGGGAAATTCCTAGACAGTTTAGGCTTGATTTTTTTCTTGCAGTCAAAGTGTGCAGTGTTTCTGCCACAGCGTCGTGAGTAACCAAGGATAATGGCAATAGCCTGCGTTGTTGTGGACACTTCTGGGGGCTCTCTGACCAATAATTTCTACGAAGTTATCTAATACTTACACTGTGATTTTTATTCAGTAGCCCATGTTGTCTGCGAGTAACACTGTCTGTATATGCATGGTGCTTCTGTTCAAACTCCCTGTTGTTTAAACTGATATTTTGAAATTAGCTTGCTAACTTGTGGGTTTCCATAAGATTTTTCATATATCCTTAGTTTTGATTTACATTTACCAATTACTAAGGATGTTGAACATTATTTCAACTGTTTCTCAGCCATTTGAGTTTCCTCTTTTGAGAATTCTCTGAGTAGACCTAATTTTTAATTAAATTGTTTGCTTGATGTCTACTTTTTTTTTTTTAGCTCTTTATATATTTTAGATATTAGCCTGCCAGGAGGCCTTCCCTGGCCATTTGACAGGGTGGCCTGAGAGGAGACAGAGAGTCAGAGAGGGAGGAGTGAGTCAGGCAGGATGATCTGGGGAACCTTGCAGCTCTGAGTCACTAGTGAAAGCTCAGACAGATCACAGCAGACCAGACGGTTTCATGAGGGGGAGTTTATTAAGAGAGAAGGAGAGCTGGAGGAGATAGAGAGAGAAGTAGAGGAGTAAAGGCTGGCCATGACCATGTGGAGAGGGGGGGGCTGGGTCGAGGGGAACAAGAGGGAGAGGAGGGGGCAAGCAGCCCCTTTTATAGTGGGCAGGCCTACCTGGCTATTGCCAGGTAACTGTGGGGAGGAACATACCTGGCTGTTGCCAGGTAACTGTGGAGGTGGAGTTTAGACAGATTACTAACAACTAGTATTCAGGTCACTTCTTTATTTATACAGGTTTCACAGAACACAGACAGACTCAGGTTATCTAAGAAGTACAGATTATATAGTTTTACCTTTGGACATGTTTGACTTTTCATTACATGTCTAGCTTTACAAGTTCAGTCACACTTAGAAAGTACAAATAGAGCAGATTATATTTTTATTAACAGCCCTATACTTCAATTTAAAGAATCTAAAGAATGTCTCCTAGAAATCAAACAGATTATATGACAGCCTGTTCTTAGGTTGGCAATGTTTTTGTACTTTGAAAATAGTCTACACGAACAGAAAATATCTGAACCAGTCTTTTTATGAACAACAAATACTAAACCTAGCTTCTTTTACTGTATGTTTCATTATCTATGCTGTCAGTAGGAAAGATTTCATTTAGTCCATCTGTGTTATTTACTGAGATCTAGTCCTCCAGGGGTGTACCCTGTATGATTCCCTATATTTAAACTGCATTTTCAGAGGGCTCTAAGCATATAATAAAGATGCCTTGAGTCTGTAACCTCCTGCCCATTCAGTTGGTCAATTATCTGTGTTTACCCTGTACCAGTTATATTATTTGAGTTTGCTAAGGGAAAGATACCAAGAAGATTCCTACAGTAATGGCCTCATCTAGCTGTGTTTGTCTGTGCTTGAAGATTTCCTTAGGGAAGGCTTCCAAATAGGACAAGATAAAGTTAATTTTAGGATTTTCCTAAAAAGACTCATAGTTTTTCTCAGGAAAAGACATAAAATAAGTATGAATGCAGAAAGTCCCCAAGAATGAAATACACAGAGACCAAAACCCAGACATGAGAGACAGAAGAGCCATTGCTGGGACTGTGTCAAGCTGCTGTGCTGGCTCCATAACTCTTACCATTTCCAGTGGATATGGCTGTGTGGGAAATATTCTCTCATGGTTCCTAAACCGTGTGTTTCCCTGGTGTAGTATAACAGTCACAGGAGGGAACCAGGCCAAAAGAGGCAGTGTGCACAACCCTTGAAAGAAGACACAAAGGACTCTATTAGTGACATCGACACTGAAGGACTTAGCATAGAGCTGCTCTGTGGTACCAGAGCTCTCCACAGGCAGGATTCCTCTCTTCCTAACCTGTGCTCCCTTTTACCAAGCACTCTCCCTCCTCCTTCCCTCTATCGCCACCCCCGGTCACATCCTCTGCCTCACACTCAATTTCTTCAGAATCCACATAAGCTGGATTCTGTGGGAAAGCTCCTTCTAGGCTCACAGACATCTTAAGGCTCATGCCCTATAAATGGGACGAAGTGACTTTGTAAAGGAAAGATTAAATACTCATATGAATGTTGGTGGCCATGCCTACTCGGTTTCCTCGGGACTCCATTTTCCATGGTTTGTTCTCCCTTACTTGGATGTTGTGTCTCTTCTGCATGGTGTGGGAGGCAGAAACATAACCTGCTAAACAGGTGACTGATCTGCCTCCTTACCCCTTTCCATTGCCTGCTGCTGTTCCTGTTTGAGGCTATAGGTGCCTCCTGCGGCTGGTCCTTGGTAGATGTCAATGGTCCTTGCCAATTTCATATTCATAGTTCCATTATTGGGGACCTTCCATGCAGAATATTATTTGTTCGCTTACATTATGATTCACCTACTTTTTGGTAGATTCCCTTGATAGCATCAATAGTGTCAGTTTGTCCAGGGTTCTGTTTCTTGTCAGAGTCCTCCAAGGACAAAACATCCAGAGGTGTGCTATTAACTGAGATGGAAATTCCTGTCTTCTCAATCTTAGCCTCCACATGTGTCCCCTTGGATGTGTCAGCACGGAAGTCAATTATCCTCTGTCTTCAGCATTAGTACTCACTACATTTACAGGACTGTCCTGTGGGGCAGAATTCACAGGTAAGCTGATAGGTATAAACCAGGTGAGCTGGACCTACAGAAACCCTTGCTACTTTTGTCATTTACCTGCTGAACACTGTTGTCTTTTTTTCCCCCCTGAGGCCATCATGAATGTGAGCAGAGCCAATTCACTCAATTTCTTCTTCTTCTTTTTAAAATTTTATGTATGTATGTATGTATGTATGTATTTATTTTATATACTTTTATTGGATATTTTATTTACATTTCAGATGTTATCCCTTTTCCCCATTTCCCCCCCCCCCACCCAGGAACCTCCTATCCCATCTGACCTCCTCCTGCTTCTATGAGGGTGTGCCCCCACCCACCCACCCACTCCCACCTCCCTGCTCTCGAATTCTTCCACACTGGAGCATCCATCCTTCATGGGATCAAGGACCTCTTCTCCCATTTATGCCCATCAAGACCATCCTCCTGTACATATAGAGCTGGAGCCACTCCATCTCTTCTATAAAGGAAATGGAGGGAAGATGATATGGCATGCAGGCGACTTGATTGTTTTTTCAAAGATGTACTATTTGCCCTGGGATATAATGGCATTTATTTTAGAAGAGTATATCATTTCTTTCCAGGGTTTCTCTAAAGCATGTTGTTCTTGCTGTGTTGAAGTTTTTCTCTGTCATGTGGCTCAGAAAACACAAAGTGTTCACCAGGCTGGAGATAGACCATCCTGTTTGACTAGATGCTGATAGTAAATTTGCATCACTCAGATCTGTGCATGAAAATTTGTCTGCCATGTCCTTCACCTCAAAAGGTGGAGGATGGAACCACCACACTATCCCAGAATAATAATAATAATAATAATAATAATAATAATAATAGTAAAGCAGGCACGAGAGTCTTATACAAATATATACAAATATCAATTTGCATATAGTGAAAACCAAAGCTATCTCAAGCATTGTAATGATGCATTATGTGGTCAGAGATAAAAACAAGACAAAATAAAACAAAAAACCAACACAATCACAAAGCAGTTTTGAGAACGCTAATAAAGATCAGACTTGGACACAACTTCACTCTTAGAGGTTGAAACAAAGGGCAGAGACAAAGAACTCGTTGATTGAAATGATGAACAAATCGACAAACCCTTGACTGAATCACCCAGAGAGGGCAGAAATGATTGAAATGTGAGATATGGGAGAGACAAGCAGGATCCATGGGAACTCTAGCCAACCTTGAACTGCAGAGGGTTGAATATCCTCAAAGAAAGAAATTGCTCATTCCACAACATAGACATCAACATTGATATCAGAGGTGACCAAACATGGACCACCTTTTGCCTTCCTGTTGTCACATCCTGGGTGTGATGATACATTCATGATCTTATGAGTACATATATAATGAGTAATGTAAAGAGATCAATATGAGTACAAGATTGAAAGAGTGATACAGTCTTTTCCAACAAGGACAGCCCAGGACCAAGTGTTTACACAGTGGATCTTACCCACTAGCCATAAAGTACATTGGAGATCAATAATCAAGGTGTTTCACCAGAGACACAAGGAAAGATCATTCCACTCTTAGATTACAAAGCTAGTATTACCCTAATACCAAAAACACCACACACACACAAACACACACACACATACACACACATACACTCACACATACAATGAGAGTTAAATATGTATTCTTCATATGAATTAAAACATGTATGCCATGATCTGTGATCTCCATAAAAAACAGACTGACCTAACTGGGTGAGAGGGAATGAACACACACACACAGACAGAGAGAGGGGTGGGGAGGGAAGGGGGAAGGAGGGATGAAGGGAAGGAGAAGGGAGAGAG
>NW_021604749.1:3997997-4093022 GCF_004785775.1 Grammomys surdaster | reverse complement strand
AAGACCCTCACAGAAGCAGGGGGACAGGAGATGGGATAAAGAGTTTCTGGGGTGTGGGGCTGGGAAAGGGAATAACATTTGAAATGTGAATAAAGAAAATATCCAAGGAAAAAAAGAAAAAAATTTCCCCTGCTTATGGATCAGTATGGTTAACATAGTAAAAATGTCCATTCTGCCAAAAGGAATCTACAGATTCAATATGATTCCTATCAAAATTCCAACGCAGCTCTTTACAGACCTTTAAAGAGCAATACTCAACTTCATATGGAGAAACAAAAAACTAAACAATTCTGTACAATAAAAGAACTTCTGGAAGTATCACCATCCCTAATTTCAAGCTGTACTACAGAGCAATAATAATTAAAAAAAAAAACTTCATTGCACTGGCATAAAAAACAAACACGTTGATCAATGGGACCAAATTGAAGAACCAGAAGTAAATCCTCATACAGATTGACACTGGTTTTTCGACAAAGAAATCAGAAGTATATGTAATGCAAAACAAAAAACTAACAAACTAAAAACCTCAAAGCACATCTTCAACAAATGGAGCTGGTCCAAAAGGATGTATGCATGCAGAAGAACGTAAATAGATTCATAGCCATCACTCTGCATAAAACTCAAGTCCAAGTAGATCAAAGACCTCAATATGAAACCAGATACACTAAATCTGATAGAAGAGAGAATGAGAAATAGATTTGAATGCATTGACACAGCAGACAACTTCCTGAATAGAGTACAAACAGCTCATGTACTAAGATAAATAATAAGTGGAACCTCAAGAAACTGAAAATCTTCAGCAAGACAAAGGACACAGTCAAAAGGACAAAACAGAAGCCTACAGAATGGGAAAAGAATTTCACTAACTCCACATCAGACAGGGGGATGACATCGAAAAAAAAAAAATATATATATATATATATATATACACACTCAAGAAACTACACATTAACAAACCAAATAACCCAACTAAAAATGGGGTACAGATTTAAACAGAATTCTCAACAGAAGAATCTCTAATGGCCAGGAAGTACATAAGGAAATGCTCAAAATTCTTAGTCATCAGGAAAATGCAAATCAAAATGACTCTGAGATTCCATTTTACACTTGTGGTAATGGAACACTCCTCCATTGCTGGTGGGAATACAAACTTGTACATCCACTTTGGAAGTAAATTTTGCAGTTTCTCAGAAAACTGGGAATAGTTCTACCTCAAGACCCAGCTATACCACTCCTGGGCATATACCCAGAAGATGCTCCACCATATCACAAAGACACTTGGTAAACTGTGTTCATAGTAGATTTACTTGTAATATTTGGAAACAACCTAGATGTCCTTCAACTGAAGAATGGATAAAGAAAATGTGGTACATTTACACAACTGAGTATTACTCGGCTATTATAAAAACAAGGACATCATGAAGTTTGGAGGCAAATGGATGGAACTAGAAAAAAATCATTTCTAGTGAGGTAGCTCAGCCCAAAAAGACAAACATGGTATGTACTCAACTCGTAAGTGGATATTAGCCATGAAGAAAAGGATTCCATGCTACAAAACAAAGACTCAAAGGAGCTAAGTAACAAGGAGGGCCCAAGGTGGGACCCTCACAGAGAAGGGAAAATAGATTCGACAACAAAGGAGGATATAGGGAGGGGACTGGGTAAGAGAGGGGTTGGGGATGGGCACAGGAGGGGTGAAGTGAAGGGGAGGATGGACAGAGAGTGTTCTGGGAGAGATAACTTGATGGGGGTTGAGGAGCATCACTGAAACATAAAACACAGGACAATGGAAATTCCCAGGGCCACAAAACCTAAGACACATAAATTTTCTTGCCTACAAGATATGCAGAGGTAAAGATGGAGTAGAATTTGAGGCAAGGACCAACCAATGACTGGCCCAGCTTGAGACCCATGTCATGAGAGGGAGTCCAGTCCTCACACTATTAATGATATCCTGTTATACTTGGATACAGGAGCCTAGCATAACTGTTGGGAGCCGACTCCTAGCCAAAAGCAGCTATCATCTTTACAGCCATCTCGAGCCATATACTCTGACAAGAGACTTGTTTTCAACAGCCTACAACAGCTGAGCACACTCTAATAAACATCTTGTTTTTCTCACATATCTTGTTTTGTTGTTTAGTGTCGCCAGCTGCAAGGCGCACGTGGTCTCTACGCTCTTAGGTGTATGTGGTCTCTTTACTGTTAGCTAGGTGCATGTGATATCCACGCTGCAAGGCACATGACATAGTGCCTTCAGCTGTGCTTGTCCACGAGGGCAAGGCATGTGGTAAAGGGTATAAATACCCAGGATTTCCTTTCAATAAAAGAGAGAGACTTGATCAGACTCCCTGTCTTGTCTCCATTCTTCGTGTCTCTGTCTCCACTCTCTCTCTTGCTAGGCCCTGACCCGTGGACCAGAGCAGCAGAATGGGCCGTTACAAAGTGGCCCCCAAACGTGAGGCAGCTCGAGCGGCTACAAAGTGGCACCTCAACATTAGAGCTCCAGTAATCGAGATACAGTGAAAGACAGCAAGAATTAGAAACATACATCCTCACTCCTGCGCTGGAGACCCTTTTGACTGACCTGAACAGGTTGCTACACATAACTATCATCAGAGAGGCTTCACCCAGAAACTAATGGAAACTGATGCAGACACCCACAGGAAAACATTAAGTGGAGTTTGGGGAATCCTGTGAAAGATCTGGAGGAAATATTGAAGCAACCAGAGGGGTGAAGGACACAAGAAAACCTTCAGAATCAACAAACCTGGGCCCATATCTGCTCATAGATGGAACTACCAGTGAGAAAGCCTGCATGGGATGGACCTACGTTATCTGTACATATGTTAACAGTTGTGCAGCTGGCTCTTCAAGGGGCACTCCTAAAGTAGGAGTAGGGACTTTATCTGACTCCTATGTCTTCCCTTTTCTGAAGAGAAGGGAATTGCAGTGGATAGGGAGGAGGTGAGGTGAGAGGGAGGGACTAGGAAGAGAGGAGAGAGAAGAGGTTTTGATCAGAATGTAAATAAATAAAAAATATAAAATTAGGTCCTGTGGAGATACTGAATCCTGAGTCATCGAGGAGCCACTGCACTCAGAGCAGCCGGTAAGAACTCCATCTCCCTAAGTCCCAGAGATACATCTGGGAGACAGGGACATTCAGGACACAGCAGCAACCCAAACCCTGCCCCTCCGGAATTCCACTTCCCTTCCGCCCCTGCCTGGTCCTTTGGGCTGGGGCAGACACAGAGTCGGTCTCCTCCTGTCCTGTGGAGATACTGAATCCTGAGTCATTGAGGAGCCACTGCACTCAGAGCAGCCGAGGAGCCACTGCACTCAGAGCAGAAGGATTTCCAGATCCAAGAACTGGCCTGAGTCCCAGGAGTTCTTCCACCCAGGAGATTAGGAGCATAAGACCACAGAGACATCTGGACTCTGAGGAGCTCTGCCACAAGCAAGATAACTGGAAATACAGACTCCAGTCTTACACAGTGAGGGCAGGTAACACTAGAGTTAACCAGATGGTGAAAGGCAAGCACAAGAACATAAGCAACAGAAACCAAAGTTTCTTGGCATCATCAGTACCCAGTTCTCCCAATATAGCAAGCCCTGGACACCCCGTCACACCTGAAAAGCAGGATCCAGAATTAAAATCACTTCTCATGATGATGATAGAGGATTATAAGAAGGAATTAAGTAACTCCCTTAAAGAAATACAGGAGAGTACAAGTAAACAGGTAGAAGTCCTTAAAGAGGAATCACAGAAATCCCTTAAAGAAATGCAAGAAAACACAAAGAAGGAATTAAACAAAAACACTCAGGATCTGAAAATGGAAATAGAAACAATAAAGAAAGCTCAAAGGGAGACAACCATGGAGACAGAAAACCTAAGAAAGAGATCAGGAGTCATAGACGCAAGCATCACCAACAGAATACAAGAGATAGAAGAGAGAATCTCAAATGCAGAAGATACAGTGGAAAATATTGACACAGTTGTCAGTGAAAATGCAAAATGCAAAAAACTCCTAACCCAAAACATCCAGGAAATCCAGGACACAATGAGAAGACCAAACCTAAGGATAATAGGTATAGATGAGAATGAAGATTCCCAACTTAAAGGGCCAGTAAATATCTTCAACAAAATTATTGAGGAAAACTTCCCTAACCTAAAGAACAAGATGCCCATAAACATACAAGAAGCCTACAGAACACCAAATAGACTAGACCAGAAAAGAAATACCTCCCGTCACATAATAATCAAAACATCAGATGCACAAAACAAAGAAAAAATACTAAAAGCAGTAAGGGAAAAAGCTCAAGTAACATACAAAGGCAGACCTATAAGAATTACACCAGACTTTTCACCAGAGACTATAAAAGCCAGAAGAGCCTGGACAGACATCATACAGACCCTAAGAGAACACAATTGCCAGCCCAGATTACTATACCCAGCAAAACTCTCAATCAATATAGATGGTGAAACCAAGATATTCCATGACAAAACCAAATTTGCACAATATCTTCCCACAAACCCAGCACTTCAAAGGATAATTGATGGAAAACACCAACACAAGGAGGGAAACTACAACCTAGAAAAAGCAAGGAAGTAATCTTCCAACAACCCCAAAAGAAGATAACTATACAAACATAACTTTACCTCTAATAACAAAAATAACAGGAAGCCACAATCATTTTTCCTTAATATCTCTTAATATCAATGGTCTCAATTCCCCAATAAAAAGACGCAGACTATCAGACTGGATACACAAACAAGACCCAGAGTTTTGCTGCATACAAGAAACGCACCTCAGTGACAAAGACAGACACTACCTCAGAATAAAAGGGTGGAAAACAATTTTCCAAGCCAATGGTCCCAAGAAACAAGCTGGAGTAGCCATTCTAATATCAAATAAAATCGACTTTCATCCAAAATTAATCAAAAAAGATAAGGAAGGACACTTCATACTCATCAAAGGAAAAATCTACCAAGGTGAACTCTCAATTCTGAACATCTATGCTCCAAATGCAAGGGCACCTACATACATAAAAGAAACTTTACTAAAGCTCAAAACTCATATTACACCTCATACAATAATAGTGGGGGATTTCAACACCCCACTCTCAGCAATGGACAGATCATGGAAACAGAAACTAAACCGAGACACTTTGACATTAACAGAAGTTATGAACCAAATGGACTTAACAGACATCTATAGAACATTTCATCCTAAAACAAAAGAATATACCTTTTTCTCAGCACCTCATGGTACCTTCTCCAAAATAGACCATATAATCGGTCACAAAACAGGCCTCTACAGATACAAAAAGACTGAAATAATCCCTTGCATCTTATCAGATCACCATGGACAAAGACTGGTCTTTAATAATGACAAAACCAATGGAAAACCCACGTGCACATGGAAACTGAACAACTCTCTACTCCATGATGACTTGCTCAAGGAAGAAATAAAGAAAGAAATTAAAGACTTTTTAGAATTCAATGAAAATGAGGACACAGCATACCAAAACTTGTGGGACTCCATGAAGGCAGTGCTAAGAGGAAAACTCATAGCTCTAAGTGCCTGCAAAAAGAAACTGGAAAGAGCACATACTAACAACTTGACTGCACAACTAAAAGCTCTAGAACAAAAAGAAGCAAATACACCCAGGAGGAGTAGAAGGCAGGAAATAATCAAACTCGGGGCTGAAATCAACCAAATAGAAACAGAAAGAACAACACAAAATATCAATAAAACCAGGAGCTGGTTCTTTGAGAAAATCAACAAGATAGATAAACCATTAGCCAGATTAACCAGAGGGCACAGAGACAGTATCCAAATTAATAAAATCAGAACTGAAAAAGGAGACATAACAACAGAAACTGAAGAAATTTAAAAAATCATCAGATCCTACTACAAAGGCCTCTACTCAACAAAACTGGAAAACCTGGATGAAATAGACAATTTCCTAGACAGATACCAGGTACCAAAGTTAAACCAGGAGCAGATAAACCATCTAAATAGTCCCATAACACCTAAGGAAATAGCAGCAATCATTAAAAGTCTCCCCACTAAAAAAAGCCCAGGACCAGATGGTTTCAGTGCTGAATTCTATCAGACCTTCAAGGAAGACCTAATACCAATTCTCTTCAAACTATTCCACAAAATAGAAACAGAAGGAACACTGCCCAATTCATTCTATGGAGCTACAATTACACTCATACCCAAACCCCACAAGGACCCGACAACGAAAGAGAACTTCAGACCAATCTCCCTTATGAACATCGATGCAAAAATACTCAATAAAATTCTAGCAAACCAAATCCAAGAACACATCAAAACAATCATCCATCATGATCAAGTAGGTTTTATCCCAGGAATGCAGGGATGGTTCAATATTCAGAAATCCATCAAGGTAATCCACTATATAAACAAACTCAAAGAAAAAAACCACATGATCATCTCACTAGATGCTGAGAAAGCATTTGACAAAATTCAACATCCCTTCATGATAAAGGTCTTGGAAATATCAGGAATTCAAGGCCCCTACCTAAACATAGTAAAAGCAATTTACAGCAAACCAGTAGCCAACATCAAGCTAAATGGAGAGAAACTTGAAGCAATCTCACTAAGATCAGGGACTAGACAAGGCTGCCCACTCTCCCCCTACCTATTCAATATAGTACTGGAAGTCCTAGCCAGAGCAATTAGACAACAAAAAGAAGTCAAAGGGATACAAATAGGAAAGGAAGAAGTCAAAATATCACTATTTGCAGATGATATGATAGTATACTTAAGTGACCCCAAAACTTCCACCAGAGAACTCCAAAACCTGATAAACAACTTCAGCAAAGTGGCTGGTTATAAAATCAACTCAAACAAATCAGTAGCCTTCCTCTACATGAAAGATAAACAGACTGAAAAAGAAATTAGGGAAATGACACCCTTCACAATAGTTGCAAATAATATAAAATACCTTGGTGTGAATCTAACCAAGTAAGTGAAAGACCTGTATGACAAGAACTTTAAGTCTCTGAAGAAAGAAATCGAAGAAGATCTCAGAAGATGGAAAGATCTCCCATGCTCATGGATTGGCAGGATTAATATAATAAAAATGCCCATCTTGCCAAAAGCAATCTACAGATTCAATGCAATCCCCATTAAAAACCGAACTCAATTCTTCACAGAGTTAGAAAAGGAAATTCTCAAATTCATATGGAATAACAAAAAACCCAGGATAGCGAAAACTATTCTCAACAATAAAAGAACTTTGGGAGGAATCACCATCCCTGACCTCAAGCTGTACTACAGAACAATAGTGATAAAAACTACCTGGTATTGGTACAGAGACAGGCAGGAAGATCAATGGAATAGAATTGAAGACCCAGAAATGAACCCACACACCTATGGTCACTTGATCTTTGACAAAGGAGCTAAAACTGTCCAGTGGAAAAAGGACAGCATTTTTAACAAATGGTGCTGGTTCAACTGGAGGACATGTAGAAGAATGAAAATTGATCCATTCTTATCTCCTTGTACAAAGCTCAAGTCTTAAGTGGATAAAGGACCTCCACATAAAACCAGATACACTGAAACTAACAGAAGAGAAGGTGGGGAAGACCCTCGAATACCTGGGCACAGGGGAAAAGTTCCTGAACAGAACACCAATGGCATATGCTCTAAAATCAAGAACTGACAAATGGGACTTCATAAAATTGCAAAGTTTCTGTAAGGCAAAGGACACTGTCAATAGGACAAAACGACAACCAACAAATTGGGAAAAGATCTTTACCAATCCTTCATCTGATAGAGGGCTAATATCCAATATATACAAAGAATTCAAGAAATTAGACTCCAGACAACCAAATTACCCTATTAAAAAATGGGGTATAGAGCTTAACAAAGAATTTTCAATGGAAGAAACTCGAATGACCGAGAAGCACCTAAAGAAATGTTCAGCATCCTTAGTCGTCAGGGAAATGCAAATCAAAACAACCCTGAGATTCCATCTCACACCAGTCAGAATGGCTAAGATTAAAAACTCAGGTGATAGTAGATGCTGGCGAGGGTGTGGAGAAAGAGGAACACTCCTCCATTGTTGGTGGGACTGCAAGATGGTGCAACCACTTTGGAAATCAGTGTGGAGGTTCCTCAAAAAATTGGACATAGCATTACCTTAGGATCCAGCTATACCACTCCTAGGCATATACCCAGAAGATGCTCGAGCATATAACAAGGACATATGCTCAACTATGTTCATAGCAGCCTTATTTATAATAGCCAGGAGCTGGAAAGAACCCAGATGTCCTTCAACTGAGGAATGGATTCAAAAAATGTGGTATATTTACACAATGGAGTATTACTCAGCTATTAAAAACAATGAATTCGAGAGGTTCCTAGGTAAATGGATGGAACTAGAAATTATCATCCTGAGTGAGGTAAGCCAATCACAAAAGAACACACATGGTATTCACTCACTGATTATTGGATATTAGCCTAGAACCTTGAAATGCCCAAGATGCAACTCACAGGCCACATGAAGCTCATAAAGAAGGAAGACCAAGTGGGGGTGATTTGGTCCTTCTTAGAAGGAGCAACAAAACACTCAGGGGAGTAAATATGGAGACAAAGTGAGGGACAGAAACTGAAGGAGGGGCCATCTGAAGACTATTCCACCTGAGTATCCATCCAATATGCAGTCACCAAAGGTAGATGCTGATGTGGAAGTCAGAAAGTGCATGCTGATAAGAGCCTAATATGGATGTCTCCTCAGAGGTCTTCAAGAGTCTGACATATTCAGAGGCAGATGCTCACAGCTAACCTTTGAACTGATCATGGGGTTCCCAATGGAGGAGTTAGAATGAAGACTGAAGGAGAGCTGAAAGGATTTGCGGCACCATGAGGAGAGCAACAATACCAACCAACCACAGCTCCCAGGGTCTAAACCACCAGCCTGGGAGCACTTAGGGAGGGATCCAGGGCTTCAGCTGAATATGTAAGAGTGGAGGGCCCTGCTGGGCATAGGTGGAAGAAGAGAACCTTGACCTCATGAATGCTGGACGCCACAGGGGGTGGGAATTTTGAGGGTGGGGATGTGGGAGTGGGGGGTAGATAGAGGTTACATCCTCAGAGAAGGAGGGGGGTGAGGGGATAGGGGGTTCCTGGGTGGGTGGGGGATGGGGTAAGGGGACAACATATGAAATGTAAATAAAACATCCAATAAAAAAAATTTAAAAAAAAGAAGTAAAATAAATATATATAAAATTAAAATAATAATAATAATAATAACCTATTCAACCATTCACTTTATGTTTGAATTGATTTGATACTGCTCCCAGTGCCAGCATTTCCTGCCATACTTTTCACTGACATATTCATTGACTGGTTCAATTAAGTACAATGAAATTATTATTAACTCACAATTAGTAAAGGACTTGTAGGCTTGGTTAACAAACTTACTTTTGTTTCAGCTTAATTTTCTTTGTGTGTAGAAATTCTGGTATGATTGCTGCTCTCATGTCAGGAATGTTGTGAGGACTGCTTTGTTTGAAGATCACTAACATACTCTTATTTTGCTGGTAGAGGAATATTACCTAGTAAGCACAATTCTTAAGTGGTTAACAGAATAATCTACACACAACTGTGCCTCAGAAGCATGTTATTCAGAGTTTGTAATTCTGTATGACTTGTTGAGTGTTCTTTGGTATTACAAATTTAAATTTGATAGTAAAATGAGATGCTGTCTGTGAATATGCATAGCACTAGAAATGCTGCTAAGTTATACTGTCACTATGACTTAAAGTGTTAAGTGACAGTGGATGAGCATACTACATATGGTTTCTTTCACAATTACACCATTAAAACACAGAAAGCAACTACAAACAGGTGAAAAATGTTTCTGTATCTCAATACAGAGTTTTGGACATAATGTGAAAGTAATGCAATTATCATGTATCTTGAAATATTAATCTTACTCCTTATCCATTTAAAAGTATAAGAACCACTTTTAGCTTCTGAACTATGTGAAACAGATGATAGGCCAGATTTGGAATAATTTCCTGAGACTTGATCTAGTTCTGAAAGATGGATGCCATGTGTGAGGGAATTCAAGGGTGGGGAGGTGGGAGTGGGGGGTAGGTAGGGGCACATTCTCGGAGAAGCAGGAGGGGGCGATGGGTTAGGGGGTTCCTGGGCGGGGAGGGGGGAATGGGGTAAGGGGATAACATCTGAAATGTAAATAAAATATTCAACAAAAAAAGAAATATAGGAAAATCTATGACATTAAATATAACTTGGAAAATATTGATATGAATTTATTACTTTGAAAACATATTTACTGGGTAGGGTTCGGGGGAACCCCTAGAAAGTCCCAGAGACCTGGGATGTGAGAGGCTCCCAGGAATCAATGAGGATGGCCTTATCCGAAATGCCCAACAGTGGGGAAATGGAACCTGAAGAGATCACTTCCATTAGATAGACATGCTCCCAGTTGAGGTATGGAGCCACCCACCCATTTTCAAATTTTTAACCCAGAATTTTTCCTGTCTAAAGGAAATGCAGGGACAAAAATGGAGCAGACTGAAGGAAAGAGCATCCAGTGACTGGCCCAACTTGGGATCCATCCCATGCACAGGCCGCAAACTCTGACACTATTACTGATGCCATGTTGTACTTGCAAACAGGAGCCTAGCATGGTTGTCTTCTGAGAGGCTCTACTGGCAACTTACTAACACAGATGCAAATGCGTACAGCCAACCATTGGACTCAGGTTGGGGACCTCTATGGAAGAGATAGGAGAAGAATTGAAAGAGCTGAAGGGGATGGCAACCTCAAAGAGAGAACAACAGTGTCAACTAACCCAGAACCCTCAGAGCTCCCAGAAACTAAGCCACCAATCAAAGAGAATACATGGGCTGGTCCATGGCCCCCAGCACATATGTAGCAGAGGACTCCTTTGTCTGGCCTCAGTGGGAGGGGATGCACCTAATCCTGTAGAGACTTGATGCCCCAGGGAAGGGGGATGCTGACAGGGGTGAGGTGGGAGTGGGTGGGTGAAGACTGGGAAGAGGGGCAACATTTGGAATGTAAATAAATGAAATAATTTAATATATGAAGAAAAAGATGGAAAATATTATTAGCTTTATTTCTCTGTTGCCTAACATCAATTCCTGTTTGAAAGTAGCAATTTCTTTATAGATTACTTATTTTTAACTGTATTTTTTATTTGCTACTTTAAAAAACTGGCACTTAGATATTCTTTCCTGAACCCTTCCCCCCCCGCCCAGAATACTTTCTTAAATGTATTCCTTGAGTACTCATATGCAGAGTTTAGATTTTTTTTACATATTCTACAAAGGTTATTTTAAAACAAAGATTCAAAATATAAGTCAAATTTTGCTTCCTGGTTTTATTTTGTTTTTTAAAAAATCTTCACATTGTATTATTTTTAGAGGACAATATACATATTATCTGTGCTTCTGGAATTTATTTAAGTTTACTTTTGGTATATTATATGCTTAATTTTCAAGCTTGTTATAAGGTACTAATTCTCCTGTCTGATCCCCCATCTTCTTGATTATAGAATTAGGGCAGTAAGAGAGATTAAGGTTCTGCTTTTATTAATTTATGAATATTGATGTAAGAAAAATTACAAAGATTTCCTAAGGCATAGGTAAACAAGACAGCATTCTGCATGGGTGTACTGAGTCTCTGACCAGACTAAAAGCAGTAGTAGCCATATTCAAGAGAACAAAGCCCACTTAATTTTTACCACAATCTAGTTTACCAAGTTATCTTCTTCAGTAAGACTGCCAAGTTTGTAGAAGCCCCAGAATATAGAATTTAACTTAAGTTTTTATAAGAAATTGTAGTAAGGAAGATGCCTAAGGTTGTGAGCTTTTTGCTATGTCAAAGAACTAAAACCAGAGAGCAGCCTGGCTAAGTGCATTTGTTAAGATTCGGGAAGTTAGGTCTGAAGGCATTAAGAGATTGTGCTTTGCAGGTCCTCTTCCTTTCATAACTGTTCAGACAACTATTTCATTCTCATGTAGCACATATACTCTGGAGAAGTAAAAATACAAAACAGTTTTAAATTAATGTATGAACATGTGACCCGTGTTCTTTGTAACAAAAGGAAGAGTTTTGTAGGGTCACATGAAAAACTCCCATCCTGTTTCCTGGAGCCAAGCCTGATCTCTTTATATGGCATTGTGCTAAGCACATGTACTCTCAATCAGCTAGCCTTCAAATAAAGTTGGTATTATCTAGAAAGCAAAACAGTGATGGAAAGAAATAGTTTTTTTTTTAATTAAATCATGAATCATCTATGCTACTCCGATGTTAATCCTTTCATATTACCTCTAAATTTCTATTTGTTGGTATGTTTGCACAGGATTTTCTTTCCCTTGGAACTAGAAATATCTTAATACATCATATGCCAAAACCTCCTATTTTGAACCACAGAACTAGAAAATTTTTACCAGAAAATGGAAGTTAAAGTTAAATCCATGTTCTTCCTACTTTAAAAAAACAATTTCTATTTTTTTTTAATTATGTGTATGTGTGGGGGAATACACCTCACCATTAAAGGAGTCAGTTAGAGAGTAAAGTTCCTTAGGATGCAGACAAATGAGAAGAACCTTATACTAAGCAAGAGCTTTGTTTAGAGCATCCATGGCTCTTCTTAGTTCTTTATAACACCTGCACTTTTGTGCTGTTCAATATAGTCTACAATTAGAATTCATGAAAGTTTAAAAAACATAATAGCGCTATTTTAAACAATGTATCTGTGTTCATTTGGCTTTATGAAAGTGTGGCTTTGGCCCAAACACCATTATTGATTCAACAAGGTTATTCCCCAATACATTTGTGCAGTTTCAGCGTCTTTCTGCACAGATGAGGTAGGCTTGGGGTTGTAATGTCATGCCTAACCTGGGTTTCAGGTTTGGAACTAGTTCATGTGGAAAATGCAAATGAAATTGCTGAAGCAATGATGTAAAAAACAAGAACATTTCCATCCGAGCCAGCTGTTCTCCAAGACAATGTCTTCTCCCTGAGCAGAAGAAGCAAATGTTTAAAGACCATTTACTGAAATGAATATCTAATATTTTGATGGCATTCAGGAAATTGGGAAATTAAAGCACATTAGAAGATAATGTATTATGAGAGGAGTTTCCCAAATCTCAAAGATTAGAAACTATCACTTCACTGAAGAAACACATTCCTTTATTTCCTTTTATCAGATCATGGTCTTTAAAATTTTTTATTTTATCTCTGACTTCTCTGCATAATGCAATAGAGCATATGACAGGCTATAGAAGGTCTTTGAGGTATGACATTTTGTTTCTATTGATCCAAGGGAAGTCCATTTCAACTGACCTACTGGATACTTTACTCAGTGATAATGATGCGTCCATCTTGCAAGTTCTGTGATTCATGTTCTATTTCATAGAAGAAGTAGTAGGAGATGACATAATAAACTAGAAGTCAAGAGAGCTAGATTCCAGCATTACTTGGAGTTGTCTTGTCTTTCCTTTCCTTTCTATGCGGTTCAGTTTCTTGGACTTGTTCCTGAATTTTTGCTCTAGAAGTTTAATAACAACCTCTAAATTCACAAGGTAAAAAGTTCTGGAAGGAGCCAGCCAGTCATACCTTCCCAACAACTTTAGCTTTATCTAATTAACTGAGATATGTTTTGAGTAGAAACAGCTGCTCATGACTTTAATGAAACCATTCTCTCCTGTAAGAATTAATGTTATATATGAGTAGGGATGGAGGACACCAAAAAACAATGCTCTAAACAAATATGATCAAAACTCATATGAACACAGAGACTGAGCATGGACAAGGCCTGCATGGGTCTGCACTAAGTCCTCTGCATATATATCATGGCTTCCAGTTAAGTGTTTTTATGGGATTCCTGGGTATATGCCTGAGTAGATCTCTGATTCTTGTGCCTTCTCTGTGCTCCTTTCCAACTCTGCTATTGTTTACTCAACTATGATGTGATAGGCTTTGTTTTATTTCATTTTACTTTGTTATATTTTATTATTATCCCAAAGAAGCCTATTTATTTTCTAATGAGAGACACAAAGGGGATGAATTGGATGGGAGGGAGATGGAGAGGAACAGGGAAGAGTAGAGGGACATTGCGATCAAGATATGTTATGTGAGAAAAAAATCGATTTTCAATAAAAAGAACAAATACTAGAAACATTGCTATGCATTCAGAATTGTCTAGTCTAGAACAGATTGCTTCAAATTGAGATGCTATTAATAATGAATCATTGTTATACTTTAAAATTGTATACTTGTAAAAAACAAAACAAAAAACCAACCAACCAACCAAAAAAAATTACATACTTGTAAATGTTTTCTTACCTAGAGAAAAAGGAATCAAAGCTTCCTTTTTAGCAAAATATCCATTGCTGTCCAGAAATCGCTCAGGATAGAACATGTCTGGGTCTTTCCAGTACTTTTCATCAAAGTGAACAGAATAAAGATTTGTAATCACTGTTGTGCCTTTAGGAATGGAATAGCCACGTACAACTGCATCTTCAGAAGTTGCATGGAAAATCCCCAGTGGAACTATATTACAGAATCTTAAAATTTCATGTAAAACTGCTTCAGTAAAAGGCATTTTGCATTTGTCTTCCCAAGAAGGCCTCCTGTTTCGGTCCATAATGAAATCAATCTCTTTATGAACTTGTCCTGCCAGAGAAACATGTTGAAATTATTATGTAACTCATTAAACTATATGTAAACTTATTTCTCTTTGGGGTAAAACAAATGATAACCCATAATAAATCAACAGAATATGAGTTTATCTATATTTGAATTTTTCATCATCTGGTACTTACATGAATTAATTATACACTACCTATATCTTAGTAATAATCGATATTCTGTGTAAGGTAAAAAAAAGGATTATGAATAAATGTATGATCAGCCTAGAATCAGAGTAGTATTACTATCAGCAAGGAAAATAATGAAGCATTAGACCTAAATAAGAAAAAGCAGCGTCTATATCTCAGCTTTGCGGTTTCCACACACCCAACCTGTCATTTTTATAAAATGTGAATATTAAGATCCATTTTTAAATTTTTTTTAAAGATATTGCCATTCTATATATCCAGGTTGGTTTTAAAATTAAAATTAGGCATCAGTTCCTGGTGGCGGGGACCCGGGTAGCCAACATCCTGTGAGCATCATGAATAAGTTTTATTGTGACTACTGTGATACACATCTTACCCACAATTCTCTGTCTGTGAGGAGGACAATCTGCAGTGGTCAGAAACACAAAGAAAATGTTAAAGACTATTACCAGAAATGGATGGAAGAGCAGGCCCAGAGCCTGACTGACAAAACAACGGCTGCATTTCAACAAGGAAAGAGCCCTCTGCTCCATTATCTGCTCCTCTGCCTGCAGGGTTATGATCCCACCTCCCCCTAGTCTCCAGGGTCCTCCTTGGCCTGGCATGATGCCTGCACCCCACATGGGAGGCTCTCCCATGATGCCAATGATGGGCTCTCCTCCTCCTGGGATGATGCCTGTGGGACCAGCTCCTGGGATGAGACTACCCATGGGAGGCCACATGCCCATGATGCCCAGGCCTCTAATGATGAGACTTCCTGCCTACCCTATGATGGTGCCCACACAGCCTGGCATGACCCGGCCAGAGAGATAAGAGCAGAAGCACTCTTTATCGTTTTGTATTTCTTTTGGTTTCACCAGGAGACCTTGGTGCTGAGCCCGAGTGTTTACTAGATGGATAACAAGCGACTTCCCTTCCTAACAGAGAATATTTTTGGAGGGAGAAGTGATACAAAAAAGGCCAGTTTTCATTTATATTGTGAAATGTGAAAATAAAATGGTCAGCTGTTTTTAAAATAAAGTAAAATAAAATTATGATATAGGCTGTGGTAGCCTTGAACTTAAGATTCTCCTGTCTCTGCCTCCTGAGTCTTGAGATTAGAGGAGTATTACCACCACACCTATCATTCAGATGATTTTGATTCCTTTTATTTCTTCCTTCCTTTCCTTCTTTCTTTCTTAAATTTGCATTAAAATATTAGGTTTGAAAACTCTAATCATGAAATATTTCCTTTCGTGATTAGCACAGTTGGAGTTCCTAAAACTCCTTTATACATGGCCAAACACTAAAGCACACATGAGCCCTATATTTAAAAAGAGACCCTGAGGTCAAGAGTATCCTTACCTTGAATATTAGGATAAAGGGCCATGAAAAGAATTGCCCAACGGAGCACATTGGTTGTAGTTTCAGTTCCAGCAATGATGAGTTCACCCACTGAAAAAATGAGATTCTCTTTGGAGAATGTAGATAAAGGATCATTTTGACCTTGATCCATCTCATCTAAATAGGCATCAACAAAATGCTGAGGTAAATGAGGCTTTCTATTGAGTGCAGCTTTTTCAATAAGTCTGGAGAGGAAATCATAGACCACATCTGCATTTCTAAATAACCTTTGATGTTTTCCGAAAGGCAAGACGCCAATCCAAGGAAACGCATTATAAAGGAAGACTGGAGCACTGGCAGCTAGTTCCACATTCTCACTAAATAACTCAATCATGTGCTGAAAATCAGTGTCTTCATAAGTGAATCGTTCTCCAAAAAGGATAAGGTTAGTTATGTTTGAAACAGCATTTGTTATCAGTTGCTTGAGGTCAAAAGGTCTACCCTTGTATGTTTCAATAGCATCAATTAAAGACCAAGTTTCTTCTAAGATTTTAGATTCAAAAGTTTTTTGGCCACTTCCAAAATAATGAAAGCTGTTAACAGCCAATCTTCTGTGATCAATCCATCCTCTGCCATATCTGGAATTGAGTAAGCCTAAAAGAAACATATTAAAAATATTGTGCAATCCATAATTCTCTGTGCTTAGAATGCTGTGGAATAAAAAACAGAAAGTAAAAATTCAAAAATGGGTAGTCAGTGATTTTACCCTCCAATTATATAAGTACATGATTGGGTCCTAGTTTGTGGTACTCAAAAGCCACAGGACATTAGCTAAAGCAGGTCTCTATTCCTCATGAAAGGACTGGCAGAAAAGATCTATAATTCTCTTTCTCTTACCACAATAAACTGTCCAGTCTTCTGTAATCAAACACAGATGAACTATGCCTTCATAAATCTATTACTCAGCTTTTCTCATAGACATAAGTTATAAAAGACAGATGACTTTATGTTCTATGGTAAAATTTAATTTTGGATTAAACATATGTTTCCAAACCAGAAGTTGCTGTTTGAAAGAGATTAGATTTTACAGTAGAAATTTCCTTCTGTTAAAAGCATATGATACCCAACAAGGTAACTATGCCAAAGTTAAGGGTAGCCTTGAATTGTCAAAGTAGTAGAAATGTTCATGTAATAAAAAAAAATCATGAGTTCAAAATTTGCTAATGTTAGTATTACTTACCATTTAGCTTATTTAAACAAATTACTAAGGTTTTCTTTGAAAGTAAGTGTGGAGGTCTATTAAAGAATTTAGAACATTATTACTGTAAAAAAAAAATCAGACACCAGTTCTATCTGATATCAACAATCTAGTTTGAAATAGTTTATTGCTGCTTTCTCCTTGATTTTGTCAACCTTCAGCTTTTCTCCCATGTTGAATATGTAGTCATAAAAATCTGATCATTATTAAACCCTACAGAATGCCTGTCCTTTGTATAAACTCTACAACTTTCCATTTATACAGCATAGTGATAAGTAGTTAAGAAAGTCTCCTTTAGTTTCTGTAGGATTGTACATGCTAGACGGTCAGTCACTAAGTAGTCAAGATTGTCATCAAAAGGAAACTTCTGATTCATGGTGTGCGTGTGTGTGCTTGTGTGTGTGTGTGTGTACACAACCCTAAACTGTTTCAGTACATATCAAGCACGAAGCACTAATTCTTGAAAATTACTTATGTTTCTTAGAATTGAACAGCAATAAAACTAGCATGCAATGGTCTAAAACATTATTGAACACAGTCTGATGGCTCCTTAAATCCAAGTTTCACAAAGCACAAAACAATCATCTGTCTATACTAAGATTATTTAAAATAAGGAATGTGACCTAAAATAGTTTCACTGAATAGCTGAAAATAAACGTACCTCCCATTTTTGTCATCTTCATGAACAAAGGAAGGCATGGTCTATCTGCAAAAATTTCACTCTGATGAACAAGGCATTCCTTTACTACATCATAGCCATTTAGAACCACAGTTGATATGCCTCCAAGATCTAAACTGAAAATCTTTGAGAAGAAAAACATTCAAATAGCAAAATGTTACAGAGAAACCACCATAGAATATACATGTGAGCCTATACCTTCTAATATTTGCTACTTCTCTAAAAAGATACAGATTTGTTACTTGACAATGTTTAGACAGCATGATTAATTATAACACTCCACGCCTGGAATCATAAGTATGATGAAAAGAGTACTGGACATATTCTACTTTAAGGTTTGCCATAAAATAGCTTTAATGTGATAGACAAAATAAATTTTTTGGACTTTGGTATTGCCACAGAAAATATATTTGATTTAGATACTCTATTAGGATTCATCCTATCTCAAAATATTCATTATGTAGAAATCTCATTTTACTTCTAAGACAAATGAATGACGAACACCATCTATCTACCATTATACCATCTTGAAGTTCGGGGAGAGGATTGAGAAATCCAAAAGACAACTTTGAAGTTTAAGCATATGTCAATTTATTTGCCTTTCTAAATCCCAAGTTCTAAGAGGACCTAACTTTAGAGGAACGATATTTACCATGTATGATATTCACCATGTATACATAAGTAGATATCTTTCAGCCAAGGGAAAAAATAAAGTAGAACAATCCATTGTACACCTTACTGGAGTTATTTGCCACATGTTCAAGTTTGATGTTTTTTGTTGTGATAAGCACCATGACCAAAAACAACTTAGGGAGAAAATGGTTTATTTCAACTTATACTTCCAGATCCAGTCCATCAAGATAGAAGTCAGAGCAGAAATCTGGAAACAGTAACCTTGGAAGAACTCTGATTATTGACTCAATCTCTGGCTCTTCTCTGCTCTCTCTCTTAGCTTTGTTATACAGGACACACACACACACACAAACACACACACACACACACACATTACAGGTTTCTTAGATGGGTTTCTATTGCTGTGATAAAACTCTGTAACTAAAAGCAACTCTGAGAGGAAAGATTTAATTTTATGTTTCACTTCCACACCACAATATATTAAAGAAATCAGAGCAGGAATGCCAGCAGAGGAGGATCTATCATAGAGGCAGGAACTCATGCAGAGGCTATGAGGGACTGTTGCTTACTGGCTTGGTCTTCATGGCTTGTTCTACCTGTATTCTAATAGCACCCAGGACCACCAGCCCCTCAGTCAAGAAAATGTATCACAGGCTTGCCCACAGGCCAATCTGGTGGGAGCTTTTTCTCAATTGAGGTTCCCTTTTCTCAAATGATTGTGTCAAGCTGACATAAAATTAAGCAACACACTAGGGATTGTGCCCTACCTACAGTGGACTGAGCCCTTCCATATCAATCATCAATCATCAATCAAGACAATCTCTTTTGATGCCCTGGGATAAACTGATTGAGACAATTCTTTAATTGAGGTTCCCTTTTCCCAGGTGACTTTAGGTTGGGTCAAATTAACAATAAAACTAGCCAAGACATCATATGGTCACCTCAGGTTCACTTACAAAGTCATTTTTCTTGAACTGTATTTTAGCTAAGTAAAGGTTTAACCCATGAAAAGCCTATATATCAGTAAGTCCCAAACAATGCTTATCAGTAACCTCTTAGGAATTGAACTTCTTAACAGGTAAAATACCGGGATGAGCCTTATCTTTGTGCAAACAACTAAGGCAGATTTAATCATGGTACATTTTGCTTCATAAGGAAACAAGAAGTCTTAGCTGATAACAAAAGTTCTTCAGGAGTAGGTCAGCCAAAGTGATAAATATTATCAAGAGGAAATACAATCAGTCCCACCAGAGCACAAGGGTGGACCCTGGAACAGAGATGTATGTACATTTAGAATCTTGGGGAGAGTGTAGAGTTTGTACAGTAGCATTAGTTCTCAGTGGCCCTGGAGGTGGTTTTAGCACAAAGGGAATTGCTACCAGATAAGCAAATGAGAGATCTTTCAGTTCCCAAAGCAGTCTTATTGATGTTAAAGAAAAGTCTTGCCCCAGAAAGCATTCAGTGAAATTTATAGGAAGTGGTACCAATGCAGGAAAAAAAAAACTAAATCATTTTGCAAGAATGTGCAGGACCTTGTTGTTGAAAAGTGTGCTAGTATGAAGGCAGAACAGAGGGATAATATATTTGAAAGAAAATCTTAACAATGTTGTTATTGGGATTATTTTAAAAAGGACTCACCACTATAGAAAAGTATTATATAATCTTTATTCAAGAAATTGAGATAGTGATTTGTTAAGAGAGTAGAATTTGGGGAAATTTTACTTGATCTAGTTGTATATTATTCCCTGGAATTTTTTGTAAAGTTTCATCAATCAAACTGTAAAAACTTAAACTGCTTTGATCTATGAAAGGATCCAATATTAGGCGTATTCAATCTTTGATATACTGAACAGCTTTTAAATGTCTAAGCATAGCAGAGATATAAATAGAAATACATCAAACATCTGTGCCTTCTAGAAGCTGTTGAGACATCTTGCATAACTTCTCTAACCAAACTAGCTCTGCAGAGAAAATTTTACTACCTCAGTTAACAACCACACTATCCTCCAAGGTGTTCAGGTCCTGTTTCAATGTGAAATGTTCCACTACAGACTTGTGGTGGAATATTTTGTCCTCATCTGCCAGCAGTGTTTTGAGAGATAACAGAATCTTTAGGAAGTGGGGGCTAATTGGAGGTAGTGTGTTCCTGGAACGTGGGTGGCCATGAGGGTCATCTCCTGGCCCTGGTTCCAGCCAAGTTCTCTGCTTTCTACAAAGTGAAGAGCCACTGTAAACTCCTGACCGCAGAAGTTGATCCACTAAACTGCCATGATAAACTGTATCTTCTGTACCATAAGCCTAAATGAATCCTTCCTCTCTTCAGTTGCTTCTATGAGGTGCTTGATCACAAGGGAACATTCATCTGCTCAGCATGTACACTGTTTCTACTTTGAAACTGTAAAAGAATTTGATAAATTTCTTATCACTTCAGATCTTAAAATGTCCCTCCAAGGCTTATATATTAAAGATATAGAGTTTAGCCTGATGCTACAGGGAAAAGGCAGAAGTTTTAAAGGACCTAGCGGGAGGTTTGAGCTATGGATATGCTCTTTACAGGATATGCTCCTGTCTTCTGGCTCTTCACTTCTTGGCTGCCATGCTGTAAGCAGTCTCCTTTGCTACACACTCCCACTATGATACACTGCCTCACCACCGTTCCAAAATCAATGAGGTCAATCAACTAAAACATCCAAGATGGAATCCACAATAAATCTTTCCTTTTTCAAATATTTTGTTTCAGTAATGCAAAGCCGGCTTTCAAAACCTCTATACTATGGTTCAAGCCACTTGCTTTTCAGCCTTTTAACAGATATCACAACCACCTCCTTATTGGCCTAATGTTACTCTTGAGTTTATAGTTAATGCTGAACATGACATAATGCTGCTTCATGCTCTTGGTGTTTGCTCTGTTCACAGTGTGGTTTTCCCTAAGATGTTCTTATAGCCTGCCCCTTCATCTCCTTTTAAGATGACATTGCAGTGAGTGACATTCCTGCTCTGATTTACTAACTTAAAATTCAGCCCTACAGTACTACCCATTTCCATTACTCTAGTTTAGCTTCTGTTGTATCCCATATAACCCTAATACATAATTTACTTATACATATTTTGGCTACCTAGAGACAGAGATCTCTATTTTGTTCACTACTGTATTGCCAGCACACATGGCATATGATAACAACTGATGCATTATGCTGAATTAATGAATTTTGGCAGAAACATATTTAAGAATATTATTATAATGCCATTGGCTAAGTACTAACAACAAACAAATGTATACAGTGTTACTGCTGATAAGTGACTTATATTTTCAACCTTTGGGTTTGATTTGGAATGCCTCCCTTGATTATCATACTACCCAAACTGTATCAAGTCTTTAAGGACCTTATTCTGTGTAGTATTTTTAATATATACATTTTTTATTCCCTTTACTCTGAGCCATTACAGCTTATATATAACCTTCCATGACATTAACTTGATACTAGTTTGAACCTAAAACATTTTCATCTGCCTGACTTCTAAATTATAAATACCTTTAAAAAGACCTTTTTTCATTCTTAAATTCTCCACAGAACCCCACTCAGTGCCTTGAGTAAGTTCTCAATAAAAGCTTGCCATAATATAAATGAATAAACTGTCAATTCTGTTTGCTGTAATGCAAAATAATTATCTTTATTGCCTTTAAGAGTATTGCCTGAAAGAGTCTGACAAATCCACTTATATCAACTTTGCTAGCTATGGAATGCTGCTCAAAATCTACATTAAGAATCTCATCATAGCAGAAGCTAAAACAATCAAGAATGACTATCCAAAGAAATGGCAATTTATGCTGCTGCACATTTCTATATAAGATTGCTTAAAATAAATATGAATCATGGGCACTGCTGTTTTCCTTTAGAAAATTATAAATAATTAAACTCAGTGCACAAAAGTAGACGTTAGAGTTCAGATTTATTTACTTTTTATTTGACTACACATCTCAAATTAAAAAGGGAGGTGAAAGAAAAATAACTCTTATGAACTGCTTCCTATAACCTTTCTGATGTACAAGAAATAACAGTTTCCTTCTAGTCTACAAAAAATGGTTAGTATTTAAAAACTTATACTAATTTTGAAACTGTCAGAATTGGGAACTATCTCTAAGATAATGGGAAATCTTCAGGGTTGTTTTATAGCTAGAATAAAGATCAAATGTAGTAGTTTATAAAGAGTTAATGTTTGGTGGTTCTTAAGCCTCCCAGTACAATGTTTACTTTGCAATGGATATATCCTTTTCAATTTTGCTCCTTGCAACTACGAAGCTATCAACACAGATCAGCCTTATTTGATGTGCAGTATATGGTCACCATTGTGACCATTTGCATTGTAAACAATGCAAAGTTTCCTCAGTGTACCAGAAACAAAATTATTGATGCCAAATTCTAATCAGTTGAATCCAATCAACCCATTCCTAAATGACAGTCTTCTATAAACTTACATTTTAATTTTAGCTTAATGGAATAGACTTACATTACTTGTCCTATATGAATATTCATAGTAAATAATTCTTTTCAGTTCAAATATTTATGTATAAAAATTTTAATTTCCTATTCAATGAGAAGCCATTTCAAATTAACTGGTTTAAAGATAATTTAAAATTTGTAGGCATAATACATTTCTATCATACCTGCTGTGTGTTTCAGTGGTAGAACATTTACCTAAACTCTATGGTCAACTCCTAACACTACTAAATGAAGATATTTTACACACATAGTAACCAAAATCATATATAATAGGCAATACATTTGGGCTTCTTATTGCTTTTGAGAGTCATTCTAATTACCCTGATGAGGAAAATTTAGGGTTCAGAAAATTAAAGGGCAATTTTTATTTTTAGTGTTAAATCTTTTAAAAAACGGTTTAACCAGCAACCTACAGTACTAACCACTACCTGTTCTAAAAACTCATAGCATCTTGGTTTTTCCATACACTCAGGGCCCATAGGGCCGAGAAGTTTCAGTCTGTGGCAGCTTAAGGGCTGGCATCTCGGGAGCTTACATGCCACACAGCGCAAGCGCAGAAGCACATGCTGATCTGTGAGCGGGAAACTCAAGCCAAAGCGCCCCTGGCGTGGTATTGGTGAGGCGACTTCCTGTTGGAGGCACGGCCTTGGAAGCGGGCTTCCCTTGAGTGGCGGCAGGGCCACAGGGTCCCTGGCTGCTGCTTCTGACACGAGGAAGGTCCGCGTCAAGGCCTACCTCGCCATACATCCGACTCTGTTTCCTCATGTAGACGTGGGGAAGATCGGCCGACAAGGCCAGGGAGCCGATGTTGCCGATGAATGGCAGCCGCGGAGGACCCGGGGGGAAGCCCGCCGGTCGTCTCTGCCTCAGGAGCTGGCGGACCACCAGCACGAGTAGCAGCAGAAGGAGAACGCCCGCGAGCGCCCCGGCGCACGCCTGAGCCCCTGGTACCTCCAACATAGCCCTGGCTGGGATACGAACCAGTCGGTGGCGCGGAGGCCGGGGCGCGCCCTCCAGCCCTGCTGCACTCCCATTGGCTCGGCGCCCCGACGGCCCGCCCTGTCTCTACGACCATTGGTTCGTTCAGTGTGGGCTCAGGGCCCTTTGGGTTAGCCAGCTCCAGATCCACTTTGCTCAGAGTCCATTAGCAAACTTCAGAGTTTGGGTTGGCTCTAGGTGAGAACTGACATAGCAGGCAAGGAGCCCCAGGGCTCTTTTCCAGAATGTTGTCACTGGTCATGTGAACTTCGCTCTCTGGGCTCGGTGCATCTTAGCTGGTAATAACCAGCATTTCCATTAGTGAGTCCACATATCGAGAGGAAAAGGAAACAACCTCACTATATTTTGCTTCATTCATCTACAATTTCACTGTTTGTTATAAGCCATTTCTCCGCAGGCCCTTTGAGGATTCTGATTAGTTCAGGTCACCTATCTTTTCAACCTTCTCTGCTCCTCCAAGCCCCCATTGATTTTTTTATTTATAATCTCAGAGGCCTCTTTTCATGGAGAGCATCGACTATTCAAGTTTTCTGTCTCTTACTAAGGCAGAAGCAATGATTTTATATTGTTAGTTCAGTCTACATTCCTGTTTTCTACTGGGCAATTGGTTGCAACACAGGACCTGCAGGACTTGAAACTCCTGACAACCTGCCTTCTGATTATGATTCAGCATTGGCAAAAGTTTTATAGTTCTCATTACCTTAAGTTTTATTCATACAACTATTTATTGAATGCCCGCACAGAGCACGTGTCTTATACATCGAAGATACTTGGCTGGATAAAAACAACAAAGTTCCTACAGTGTTTTTCAGGATCTCCATCCATAGACAACCCACCTACTGTTAATAATGCTTGACGTTTTATCTTAAAATATTCCTTAATTTTATTATTAATCTTCTAGTAGGTTAGAAAAATGATGGTGAGATGTTATTACTAAACTAAACTTTCAGTTTCACAGGGTGGATATTGAGGTTGCAATTGGGAAACAGCGCCAAGAGCATTCATTACCTGCTACATACTTGATATCAACCCTGCCTTCTTCTCTCACATCATTTTAAGGCTCGAAGTATCTAGTTTGGCTACAGCTGCTGTACAATACAGGTACTCCATTCAGGAGGGACTCCCTTTCGTTGTTTACTTTAAAAACAGATTAATTTCAATTCCAGGAATACTTTCCTATTTGTGTTGATTAAGGAATCATTTCTTCTTGCCCTGCTACCTTAGTAGGGAGTGCAGAATCCCCCAGTACAGCCTATCT
The DNA here is from genome assembly GCF_004785775.1 of Grammomys surdaster. NCBI lineage: Eukaryota > Metazoa > Chordata > Mammalia > Rodentia > Muridae > Grammomys > Grammomys surdaster. The sequence continues at coordinate 4,067,495 of NW_021604749.1, read as the reverse complement.
GATAGACAGCACTGATATACATCCCCTCCACTGGCCTTTAAGGAGTAAGAGCTAATGAATAACTGAAGCTTGGAGCCCAGAACAGTTTATTTTACTAGTGCTCAGCAACATTCACTGCACATTCTTTCATTCTGTCTCACAGCATTTGCTCTTGGAATGGAAGACACTGATCAGTGTTGTTTTTCTATAGCTTTTATTACCACAGGGGTGTTTAGAAGGGGAGATTTTCTCTGTTTCACCAGGAAGATTCTGTCTTTCCTATGCAAAGTGGAATGAGTTCTTGGAGAAATGTGGACACCATATTGGGGCTTTGCCATTTCTGTGTACAGAGTGATAATAGTTACCACAGACAGAAGAATAGCCTGTGCTCCCTCTAGATCATCTTTTTATTGGCATTTGGGAACTGTTATGGTTTGAATATGGTTAGTTGTCACCAAAACTCATGTTGAGGCTTAGTCTCCAATATGGCTGTGCTGTTGGGATCTTTAGGAGGTTATTAGGTTGTGGAAATTCTACACTCACAAAGGCATTAATGTAGTAGTTACTTACTCTGTAGAGGGTTGTTTATAAAAATAAATTGGCTTTCTGTTGTTTCTTTTCTGTTCATGTCAGCTCTTCTGTAAGAACCTGCTCCTACTTCCCTTCCAATGTTTTCCTATGGAGCTGCTTGGAGCCCTCACTTTAGAAGCCACACACAGATGCTGGTTCCAAGCTCTTGGACCTACAGATCTGTAAGCTTTGTACGGTCTTTTCTTTGTAAATTACTAGACCTAGAAAGAAACAGAAACAGGAACCAACACTCTTTATCCTGAGAAGCAGTATCTGTTGTGGTCTTGGGTGCTTGCTTCCTGGTGCTTCCCTGGCACAGAGTGATGTAGCAAGCACAAAATTGCCTCCTTTGCACATCCCACTGTGCATATGCTTGGTGTCTTTTATCAGAACAGAAGTGAGAAAGTGTTGAGCTGAAGTGTACTAGAGCCTAAGGCAAAAGAAAAAAATCAATAATACAGATCCTTCCTTATTAAAAATTTCATATCTTGTTCATGAATTTTGCTTTTTGATCATAAAGTGTTGTATTGAAATACTATTTTGATTATCAGGTTTTGTGGTGCTCCTTTAAATTTTGCTCCCAAAGTGAACTCATTTGCCTCACTTAAGTCTGGGAGAAAGGCTATCCAAATGATGGTTTTGATTACAAAGTGGTGTGTTGAAACTGGACTTGTATACTAGTTTTTTTGTGGTATTCTAGGGGGCTGGCACTGATAAGAGGATGGTAGTTACACCAGTAGGTGAGATTTGAAGACCCTTTTAAAATGTCTTCCTTCAGCCATTAAAAGCTTCTCCCTTGACCCATTTCTGAGCTGTCATTTTTACAAATTAATTTATATAAGTTAAACATTCTTTAAAACAGACTGATTTAGAAAATACAGCTGCTCGTAATGGTACACACTCATAGCATATGCTGATGAGGTAGAGGTGGAAGGATCAAGAGTTTGAGGCTAGCCTGGGCTATACATGTACAGGAGCTGGAGAGATGGCTTAGCAGTTAATAGCCTCTTCCAGAGGATCCAAGTTCAATTCCCATCACTCACATGGCAGGCTTACAACTGTCTGTAATTCTAGTCCCAGGGAATCTGACTCCCTGTTCTGAAGCTACCATTGCTTTGGAGATCTAAGGTCAACCGAGAGCTGTAAGATACTATGCTTTCAGAGGAACACTACTAAAATGTGCTGTTTTGGTCAGACACATCTAGCAGGCAAAGGAGCTTGTAAGTTGTTAGTTGATTTTCTGAAAAATAAATTGTATATATGCATTTAAAAGAAAAATTTGATGGATGGAGAATATATTTTATAATCTCTCTGTGTATTAAACTCATATATAGTATTCAGGGAAGGAAAGGGGGATTTCCAAAAGAAACTTCTTTCTCGCCACACTTTCCTGAAGAATACATCAATTTAGAAGTCATCACTTTTCTCAGAACTTGAAGCTGTTCTTGCCCTTTTCTAAGGCTAATCAGTGTACCCTTGGTACTCCTTCTGTGCTAGTTTTCCACTGGACCATTCTATGCCCTTGGCATAAGAATATGGAATTCCCTTGGTTAGATACAATGAAAACCTAAAAGTGAAAAAAAAACAAACAAAAACAAATCAACAACAGAACCGCAAAAAACAAACCACTTAGCATCTTGTTGAAAGCTCTTTCCTGAATGTAGCAACTGAGAGTTAGAGAAGGTTTAATGTGTTTGTTCAAGGTCATGTGAGGCAGCTCCAGAGAGAACAGAATTTGGGGCTCTGGCTCTGCCATGTGTTATTATTTCAGTCATCCATCACAAGTGAGTAGGTACTATGAAAGGCTGAGTGCCTATTTAACTAGGGACTGGAATTATAGCTCAGCTCAACTCACGGTCTTCACTTTCCTGGAGTTTGCAGTTTAATGAAGGATTCAAACATCAAATACTCACAAAGGAGTTTATGGTTGCAGCTGTATATTCTGAGGTATAGAAGCAGATCTATATGTATGGATAGCATGGGGAATTGTGTTGGGTTAATAATTATAATCTGGAATGTAGAACCAGCATCTACTCAGAGTTTTAGCTTCCCTAAGGTCATGTTCATGGGGAGGATTACTCAGTTACTTGAGTAGCAACAGGTCTTATATGAGAAAGTAAAAGGAAAGTTTCTGTAACAAATTCCAGTTTTTAAAATTCATGACTATCACTGAGACTTTAAAGTCTAAATTTGAAGGCTTCTTTCTTTATCTTTGTAATTTATTTTTATAATCATTCTTATATTGTGCTCCCTTTTTAAAAACAGTAGATTTGAAAAGGCAGTTTGAATAATAAGTTAAGGTGATATTAAAAGATAAGCACACTATCAATGACTGAAAGGAAGCCAATATCTTATAATAAAAAATAATCAATAATTATAAAATGGTGATGTAAAAAAACCAAAGGCACAGCGGCCTGGGATTATTTAGAGCAGACTATATCAGCTATGTTCCTCTCCAAGGCAGAGACCAGCTTATGTAGAGCAGCACATTTCTGTCTCACTAAGTGAGCATCCTTGTCAAAGAAGATTAAGATTTTATGTTTTTTAATATTTTGAGACTACAGTATAATTACATCATTTTCCCTTCCCTTTCTGGGAATTGAGTATGCATTGTCAACTTCAACTTGGTAGCAAGAACCTTCACTCCCTGATCTGTCTTGCTATCCCAAAATTAAAGTTGTCTTAAGAAAATTCTAGCTAAAAGTTCAGTGGAAATGGGTAGTGTATATTTGAATATTTTAACTTGCTAAGTTAGAAAGAACTCAGAACATTTAAAAGATTAGCATCAGAGGAGACAAAGTCACCTAACCTTTGCCCTCAACCAAAATAGAATTTTAGTTATTGTGGAACAAAGTGAGAAATAATTCCTGTTCAGCTCCTAGAGTAACAATCTAGACTTGCAACCAGGCCTTCCATTGTGCCATTGTACTCAGCTCATTTTCTCAAACAACCTTAAAAATACTTCTGCTTTTCATAAAGATATTCAGCAGTAGCTGGTGGCATGTAATGTGTGTTTCTCTGGATCTGAAGACAGTAATTCTGATTGTTGGATGGAGTGGTGAAGTGAAGTTGCTGGGCCTTCAGGAGACAGTTGTGAGACTTGTCACAGCAGTGCCCAGTTGCTTTCTCCCCCTGCCTCCCATCACATCTGCCCTGCTCAGGACTGGCCAGCTGTTTTTATGTGCAGTGTGCATCCCCTCTCACACTTGCAGCACTCGTCCTTATCACTGAGCTCAGTACTCACCGTGTGATTCCTTCTGTAATTAAGTTTCAGTCATTTCATGGAAACCATTCTGGATTCCTGGAGACAGAATCCTTGTCATTCTCTTCTTGAATCACTACACTCTGGTACACGTTGAGGCTCATCCTGGGCCCTCAACCCTTGGTAGATGGTTGGCTGGGTATACCTGGAATAGTATCCCCTGACAAAACACCTCCTGTACTGGGCTGGTTTTGTGTCAACTTGATATAAACTAAAGTCATCAGAGAGGAAGGAGCCTCAGCTGAGGAAATTACTCCATTAGATAAACTATAAGGCATTTTCTCAATTAGTGTTCATTGGGGAGAGCCCAGCCCATTGTGGGTGGTCCTGGGTTCTATAAGAAAGCAGGCTAAATAAGCCTTGAGGAGCAAGCCAGTAAGCAACACCCCTCCATGGCTTCTATATCAGCTCCTGCCTTCAGATTTCTGCCCTGTGTGAGTTCCTGTCTTGACTTTCTTTGGTGGTTAACAATGATGTGGGGGTATAAGAATAAACCCTTTCTTCCCCAATTTGCTCTTTGGTCATGGTGTTCTGGTGCAGCCTTGGAAACCCTGACTATGACACCTCCTTAGAGTTTTGTGCTTTTACCTCTAAGTGGACTGATCATTCAATGGCAGTGAAAACTTTCTTCACAGCATGTCTTTCTATAGACAGCAGAGACAATTGACATTTTATTCTCAGACTAGCAAGATCCCAGGCTCAATATAGGCCTCTTTTAAGGAAACAAGAAAGCCAGATTTCATGACGCAAGATTTTTGGGGAGGATGAGGTAGTGGGAATCATGAATTGAAAGCCTTTATGGTCTACAGGGTGAGTTAAAGGTTAGCCTTGGTGAGATCTTGTTTCAAATTGAGAAATGCAAGGGGCAAGTGTGCTTCTCAGTCCCTAGCACAGAAGTAAACAAACAGGAGTAGCTCACTGACACTTGGTTTGAAGGACGTGGTGCTCTCATCCTTGTCTCCATCCACTGAGAACTGTTACTGATTCTTTCTGCAGCTGGATCTGAGAACTGTTTGCTAATCCTCTCTGGGATGGGTCTGTAATTTTCTTTATTACACCTCACACTGTCATCTTTACATTGCCTGCTGTATTTCTGGAAGGTATAAAGCAAGCTGGTATTGTAGAAACGCTGTGTAGAATTAGCATGGCACCACATTTAGAGTAACTCTATAGTATTTCGGAATTGGAAGGTCCGTGAGGAAGCATGCTTTAGCTGAAGATGTAAGTGGTAAGTGACTTCTTTATCAGCACATACCGAGTTGGTGACAAGAGCAGGAATGCCTTGTGGCTCTTTGGGGCCTCTGTGCCCTTTCCATTGCCCCCAGCAGCCATGCCTATATTTATAGACAGTTAAGTACCAATCAAGCAAAAATGGATTAATATTTTAAAGCAAATTTGTAAGCACAGAATAAAATGAGTTCAGAATTTTTCTGCTATTGCAGTTTTCTCTTTTGCTGTAGTTTAAATTTTTAGAGTTCTTTGGGGATATACTTTGTATTAATTGGTAATCATACAGTTCTGTGTTATAAAACTAGAAATTGCATGTATTTTAGGGATAGTTTATATTCTATCTGTGCCTTTTATTATAAACCAGCTTTTTACTTTGAAGTCTGGGTAGAAAGAGCTAGCTGTATTTTCTTTGAAAAAAATATTATCTTAGAGACCCCCCTTTATTAGCAAATATAGCAGAAATATGTCTGTGGACAAATGTAGTTTTGCAAAAACCCTATGCTGGAATTGTATAAATGTTGATCTATGGATTTGTAAAAATTGAGACTATTACTACTAAACTCAAGTATAATACAAAGAGTTTGGATGTCAAGACTCAGTTTGTACTTTCCATATCTTTATGTGCTCATCCCTTCAGAATACAATCATACAATTAGGCTTGGAGTCAGCCCCTCAGAACCCCCTGTGCTTGCTTATGGTAAGGCTGTATACACCCTGTTAGACGGGAGTCACTAGATCAGAAACAACTTCTGTAGTGGAGACTTCCAAACAGAATGATTTAACCACTGCCAGATCACTAAGCAGAGTCCTCCCCGGTGCTCTGTCTAGATTGGATAGTTCCCTAAAGCCCATGTCCCTCAAGCAGGTGTTCTTGTGCTCTCTGGTGGCCTGACGTTCGGCAGCTTAGCCATCTTCCTTCCCTTCTGTTTCTTTCTTGTACAATGGCCCTATGATAGAAAGCCTTTGGAGCTCTCTTTGAAAACCATAAGCTCGGGGCAGTTTGGAATACTTCAGCTAATTAGGAATTTTCAAATCCTGCCAAGATTGAGGAAGGGCCCAGCTTGAAAAATGTTGTCTAACTTACTCATGGATTGATCCAATAGCAGTATTTTAACCTGAGCTCTGAAATATTTTTTCAGTAACTATTATTTTAGTGTAAATGAAAATTTTGAAAAACACATTTTGGCTAAACAATGTATCACTGTATCTCACAACTTTATTACTAAGCTCCTAGCAATGAATCTAATAATAGCCAAAACCTACTCTGTGAGTTTAAAATAAAATCTAAAATATATATTTCATCTCTATAAAGTGTTTGTGTGCGTGTGTAGTATTAAATTTCAAATAACTACACTTTGTTAAAATGTATGTAATTAATTCTCTGCGCTTATTTTAGAATATAAATATAATGGAGGTTTATTATAAATAAATTTTGAAGATTTGTTTATTACCAACAAATGAAAGGAAAAGAGACAAGATAGCTATAGAGGAAATACCTTTGCTATTATAAAAATATTTAAGGAGTTCAATATTTGTTTACTGATATTTTATTTGACTCTTTAAATATATAATAAACCTCAGAATTCAATAAATAATTATACAATAAATAATTTTACAAAGGCCATATGTAACTATATATAATGTATGTATATATATATATGTGTGTTTGTTATATATATATATATATATTTATATATATATATCACATAATTTAAATAGATAGCATCTTAATTAGTGTAAAATAAAACAATTCTGAAATTCCGAGCGTATTTATTTTGAAAGGTAAGTTTGAACAAACAAATGTATTTATCAGGAGAAGAACCAATAAATAACTAGTGTATTGATAAAGTAGAATACTACTCAGCAATAAAAAGGGGAAATCAAATGTGCTGTGCGTGGAACAACATAGATGAATCTGAAAAACATGTTGATGGGCTGGAGAGATGGCTCAGAGATTAAGAGTGCTCTTTGCTCATCCTAGCTTGTTTTAGCTTTGCAGAGGACCTGGGTTCAGTTCCCAGCACCCAACTGTATCTAACTCCAGATCCAGGGTATCTGATGCCCCTTCCTGGCCTCTGTGAGCACTGTACACAAGTGGTGCACAGACATACATACAGGTAAAACACCATAAGCATAAAATAAAAAAATAAAGCATAAAAATCTTCCAAATAAAGACACAGAGACCTGGTATTTTTATTAACAAGCTGCAAGCAGTAAGCTGGGCAGGTTCTAAACTATTCTAACATTACTAGACTGCCTATTACCCAGCTAAATGGTCCTTTACCTGTATCTGAGTCTTGCCTTGGCTCGATCTGGTCTGTGTGTATGTCCTCATGGCATCTCTATCATTGTGACCTCAGGGCAAATCCTCTAGGTAATCTTCACATGGTCTTCCACCTTTTCTTCTCCTCACGGTTCTCTTGTTCTCTCTCTCTCTCTCTCTCTCTCTCTCTCTCTCTCTCTCTCTCTGTCTCTGTCTCTCTCTCTGTCTCTCTCTCCTCTGTGTGTCTCTCAATGTCTCTCTGTCTCTCTTTCTCTCTGTGTGTCTCTCAATGTCTCTCTGTCTCTCTCTGTCTCTCTCTGTCTCTCTCTGTCTCTGTCTCTCTCTCTCTCTGGGACCCCATCGCTGGGATCAGAAATCCAGCCCTATTCTTTTTACCCCATCTAATTAGCTGATCAGCTCTTTATTAAACCAATCAGGAAGTGATGGAGAAGAATGTTTACAAAATACTGAGACAGGTGATGTTTCATTAAAATAACAATACTAAAGTCCACCTGTACCCATTTCTCTCTCAAGGATTCAGAAATTAGCATTTCGAGTAATACAAAGACAACCTTTACACAGTGCACAAAACCATCCCCCCAACACTTGGGTTCCAGCAACAGTGATTCAGGGCAGCACGGTGAGTTAGCTAGCAGGAGGCAAAGACACAGAGAACCTTGAAGGGTGCACATTTCAAGTAGGGCTTCCAGTGAGGATGCTTGGCCCCTGCAGAACACAAACACTTCAAACTTTGGGCCTGCTGTGTATCCTGTGTCCTTTAGGCAGGTACAGGAGGCTGAGTCACGGTGCACCTGACCCTTTGGCCTGGAAAGCCTGGGAACAAGTGTACTAACCTGTCCTGTCCTGCCCTTTAGTAGCTGCTATGCAAACAAGTCTCTGGTTCTAGCCAGCTGTGAAAACAATTTGGATTTCAATTTCCTGAAGGGCTGCCATAACCCTGATAGATGAGTGCAAAGATGATGGATGAGTGGAAGGGGGGGGGGCATGGGCGGGGAGACAGAAAGAGACAGAGATAGGAAAACAGACAGACAGACAGACAGACAGACAGACAGACACAGATTAAATCTTTCAAGCCTGGATTCTCCCAGAACTTTCAAGCCTCAAAACTATTCACATTTACTGACACCTTTGAAATTCAAAGTGGTCCCATTGGTGCAGGAAAACAGAAACCCAGAGAAGCCTTTTACAAATGCTCTTCTCTCAGTACAGAAACAAGTGGCTCTAGAGACCTTGCAAAATATGGAGGCCTAGGAGACATCAGGAGTTCCCTGCGAGTTTTAAATCCCTGTGAAGAAGGTGGGCTGAAGCATAGCTGATCAAGTCTTCCCCAAAGGCATGGGTGTTGTATTCTATGTTTTATAGAAAGATACGGAACATTAGGAGATTCTTGATGGAGGAGGATGGAATAATTGGAGAGAGAGGAAAAGAGACCTGTAACATGAAGAGATTTGGAAAGTCCTAGCTGGGAAGGTACTTTGGCTATGGAAATCCAGGACACTGGTCTGAGGATTATAGGAGTAGTGGAAAGAAAGGCCTTCTGGGTCTCTGTTGAGACTGAAGCATTCAGCTTAGCATGGTAGGGGAGAACCAGGTATTCAGACAGAAGCTGGCCAGAAATGAGTATGGAGATTTTGGCTTTAGCTGCAGGAAACATAGTGAACATAGTCCTAGCTGGCCTGGATCAGTTCTTTAGAAAGCAAGAGACTCTTGAATAAGCAGGTTAGCACGAAAGACTGAAGAAGGCTATGGGCTCTTTCTGGCTTGTGATTGGTAGGCTGTATCTGGTGCAGGCCTTCCTCTGTTTTCCAGAGTCATTGTCTGCTGCTCAGGGTCTTGGTCCTATCTATGGGAGGTGGCATCCCTAGGTGACGTCCTTCAGGTGAGCTGGAGCAGTTAGGAGCACATCCTCTTCTTTTGCTTCTGTGACCACTACTTCACTCTCAGAGACCACACTTGGCATCTGGTAAAAACAGCATTTAAGGGGCACAGTGGACTGAATCCTCAAGCCCTGGGAGTCAGGGTGACCACTACCCCAGAGACAGAGGCAGCCTATTTGTAGGGGAAGTAGGAGAAGCCTGCAGGGGGTTTGTTTCTCCTCCAAAGGAGCTGGAGTAGGAGTCATTTGAGAGCTCCAAGTAAGGCTCCATACCTGGCCCCAGTATATTCAAGATGACTAATCTCAGAGAGAAGAGAGGGGAGAGAGAGGGTATAGGGAAGGAGGAAGAAAGAGAGGGAGGACAGGAGGAAGGGAGGGAAGGAGAGAAGATGGGAGGGAGGGAGAGAGAGAGGGAGGTGGGAGAGAGAGAGAGGAAGTAAGAGAAGAGAAGAGAAGAGGAGAGGAGAGGAGAGGAGAGGAGAGGAGAGGAGAGGAGAGGAGAGGAGAGGAGAGAAGAGACGAGAAGAGAAGAGAAGAGAAGAGAAGAGAAGAGAAGAGAAGAGAAGAGAAGAGAAGAGAAGAGAAGAGAGTACCCACAGGTTCAGCAAGCAGTTCTTGTTCACTAGGTAGGACGTGGGGCCCTGTGTTCTCAAGCTTCCCTGAAGTTTGCAGGCAGCTGCAGCTGGAGTATCTATGTTCGGACCACAGAAACGTTTCTGCTTTCGTAAACGATGTTAGAAGTTGAAACAGGTAGACATAGATTTTTTTCCCACTTTCAACTTCCAGGGGAGATTCTCTAAGGCTGGAATGGATTATGTAAGATAAGGGAGCTGGGGATGAACAGCATTGATCTTTCCAGAAGTCCTGGCCAGGAAAAAAATGTGGGCCTGGTCAACCTATTTTATTTTCATACCTGCAAGAGACTTTGTTTCACACTTGCTAAGGGAAGGTGAAGGCTTGTTAATCAATTGAGGCAAATAATGTCTGGGACATTTCTAGATAATGCATATTATTACAGGGCCAGGGAGAACACTCTTCTCTGGCCTAAATTCCTGTGTAACTTTAATCTAAAAGAGAGACCAACCCTGTTCTCCCCTCTGCTGAGTATCCAGGGCTGGTGGAAAATTAGAAAAGTTCTCTCCTTCCCTCACTGCCCATCCTTGGCACACTACATATCTGAATCCTCTTAATTGAAGATGTATGTGTGAACTTGTCCATTAGCCAGAGTGTTAGGAGGTTAAAAACACTTGTTACTTTCTCAGTAGTATTTCAGTACATCCCGCACATGTGTGTGTGTGAGCACACACACATAGTCCTAAAGTTTTACCTAAAAGAGGCCCCAAAACTCAGAACTTTCAGTCTCCTACCTCAGAGTACTTACTGTGCTTCTGTTCTTCTTGCTGCCTGTACTGACTCAGAAAGACCATTTGTCAAGTCTATTGCACACTCTTACACTCTGAAATGTTGGCTTGAGGCACAGAAGAGGCACCACATGCACCCAATTGTAGGAAGGAAGCAAGAGAAGAATCCAGTAAGAGGAAGGCTCTTAGTTGTATCCTTGGGCACCCCAAAGTGAAGAAGATCCATTACAAGCTACAAGTGTTCAAGCCTAATATTGTATACAGGTGTGAAATATGTCTGTCTTGTGAGCACATGTGCATCTAGTGGGTACTGAGATCCCTGCACTGCTGAGATCTAGGGCTGTCTAGCTTTAGGGCAAAGATATGCATCATGCACTGTGGCTTGGCCCTGCGTGCAGTCTGCAGAACAGTTTGACCAGGTTTCTGGGACCTGGGAATCAGGAACCGCAGGGAGTTCTGGACTTTGAGGGTTTTCTGTAGGAGTGCTTTTCTCTAATGGCTCTGGTGATTGTCGTTTTATATTTATGGTTAAACGATACAACTCAGCCATAGAGAGTTTCTATGCAGGTCCCATGGAGGCCGGCTTCTCAACTCTGGCTTCTCCTAACCTCCATATCATAGTTCTTCACTTAACCATGTTGGTCCCATAGAGTAGGATCCTTACCAAACCCCACATTGACAGGTTTTGTCACTGTCCAGAAGAGAGCTAGTAACACTGCCATCTGTTTGTGAAGTTAGGCTGGCTGAACAGAACTGGGATTATTATGGAGACTCATTTTATGACCATAGTGTGTATATGTTCCAAGGCTTGTCTGGTGTTGTAGGACCCTTCAGACCTAAACAGTTAGATACTTCTGAAAGAAAGAGACTGCTGTTTTGGTCACAGAAGAGTACCAAATAAGAGAGGGAAGTGATCCATATTCAAAGCTCTTTTAGACATGACGCCATGTCACATGTTTGTGGAGGGACAAGACCAACTGTCTTTTGTGACACTGCGTTAATACATCTAGGATCCTTAAAATGGCTTTATTTATTTATTTATTTATTTCAATATGTAGCCCATGCTAGCCTCAAACTCACATCCACCTGCCTCTGCCTTCTGAGTACTTGGATTAAAGACATATGGCTAACTAAATGACTCTAATTTAAAGCATTGATTCTTTAAAAGTGATTGAGATTATTCAGTGTATGGGACCTGACCCTGTATTTACTGTTCATCCATTTCTGGCAAGTTGTAGGGAAACTTAACTTGTGACTTCCTCAGATTTGTGAGAGAATCATTATAAACTAGAAACCCTTCCATGGAAAACGTACTTATTAGATCCTTTCCTTTATTGTAAAATAGCCTCTTAATCGAATATCTGTATGCAAAACAAGCTCATTCCAGTTCATCCTGTTCTTTCTTTTTAAAAATAAACTTTTAATTTTGGGATAATCCTAGATTCACAACAATGTTACAGAGTCCAGAGTTCCCGTATGCTTGTCACCTACCTTTGCCATCTTATATAAGTAGTTCACGTTAGTCTGAATCAAGTGAGTGATACTGGAGGCTAACTACTGCATTCTAAGCATCATTCAAAGTGTTCGAGTTTCTTCTCCTATCTTCATTTTTATGTACCAAAATCTAATCCAGGATGCCACATCGCATTTTGCCATCCTGTTTTCACTGTTCTATAGCAGTTTTTCATATATATTTTTTTAATGCTGCCCACCCTCTTTTTAGTGAGATTAAGGATTTAGAGGAGTTCTAGCACAGCATTTTGTAGAATTGTTCCAATTTGGACTAGCTTAATGTTTCCCCCATATCTAGGTTATCATTGATGTTTGGTAAAGAGCATCTCAGAAGTGAAGAGCCCTTCTCATAAGATCATACTGGGGCTATCTGTCAATAGGAACTGTCACATGTGGTCTCAGCTTTGTTCCAGAAAGCTCTCTGCACTGTCACGTTAGGTTTTTTTTCTCTATTTTTATGGCTTCAAAGCAAGCCATAAGTCAGGCCCACATAAGAGGAGGGCTTTAAATGCCATCCACTGAAAGGGATAATGTTAAAGGAACTATGCAGCAATAGCCAGTTATATTTGGTTTCTTTCATATAGCATTTTGTTGTAATGTTTCATCCTAATTATAGCATGTATCTTAGTATCTTATTATTTTAATGGGTGAATAATATTCAGTTGTATAGACAAATCACACCTTAGTTCAGGCTACACATTCATTCACAAGGACTGGAATTAGTGTTGTCATTAGGATCAGGCTAATAGACCTAATTTTATAGTACTTGCTAATATGACTTTCAAAGTACTATGTTCTGCAAACCTCTTTCATATTACATCTAAAGTAAAAAAAAAAAAATTCAACAGCGCTTGACTGGTTTTTCAGTATACTTATTTGTTTAGTGCTGCGTACTAACAATTTGAACCCTCACATTTTCACAAGGTAGATACTAGAATTATTCCATTTTATGGACAATGAAGCGGAGGCAAGCAAGGTTCGATCACTTTAAAAGCCAAAACCTAGTAAACGATAGAGCTGGGCACTGGGCACTGGGCACTGGGCTGTCTGGGTCCAGAGTGATCTGTGGAGATGGAGCAAGGGCTAAGTGAAGTGCATGGCCTGACTTGTCAGAGGGGCCTGGACTTGCTCTGTGTTCTCTTTCTCTACCTTTCAATCAGTTTTATTCCTGCTGACTGCTTTTCTCCTCAATCTGAGTTAGAGGGTTAAACCTTAGGCTGGTTGTTTCTTACCACCAGATGGCGACAGAAAGCTACCTAGATAACAAGCTGGAGCTGTTGCTAGTGTGATTAATCCTCGGAGAGGAAACTGATGTGAACTCATGGAAATATTTCTCATTCCTGAATAATTAAGTTCACAGGAAAGAAATGAAGTCACTAAGGCTTAATTGATGTAGAAATGCCTTAGGGACATTTGCTGGGATTCAGCACAATATTGAGAAAGAGCTGGTGATGGTACATGCACTTACTGTCTGAGAACCCAGAGGCAAAGAATTCAGTTATTATATTAAATGATGATAGCAATGACATTTTTCAAAATTCTTTTAAAAAATAAGAAAGTTTTAAATGTTATCAAGAAGAGTCTTGGGTTTTGTCAAATATCTTTATGCATAGATGGAGACAATTGCATGGAGTGTCTCTCTTATTCTGTTTAAGTGGCAAATTAAATTGACTTTTGGATAGAGAAACAAACTGTATTTCAAGTATAGACACCATGTACAGGTGAGAAAGCACAGGCCAAGCAGTCCTCTCCACACTATGGGGTGGGAGTGGCTGAGGTGGGCTTCAGGGCCAGGCTGTCTAGTTCTGTGATTGGCTTCCTATTGCTTTTGCTGTTTCTCTAGGATTACATTTCTATTTATGGGAGACGTTTGCTTCTATCTTTCTTTCCTGGTTATGTCCTTCCACGTTTTGGTGAGATTCTCTGGGAGATCTATCAATGTTCTCTAGGTTTTTGGTTGAGTGTATTCCTTTCTTGAAGTTTGCTTTGCAAACAGAGTCAAGCTACACATTCACATCTTTATCAGACACGCAATCACTCATAGTTTCCATTTCCTGAGGTGCAAATTTTAGCAATTTGTCTGTTTCTTAGTAAATTTCTGTTTTGTAATATTGGCAAAGTTATTGATACTGTGCTTTTATTACCATTTAACATCTGTGTGATCTCTGGTAGTGTGCCCTCTGTTTCCAAAGGTGGTATTTTATATTTATTAACCTAAAAAGCCACTTTTGGCTTTGTTCATTTTTCTTTCTGCTATTTCATTCATTGCTATTTTTATCTTTATTGTTTCCCTCCCTTGCTTTTGGTTTAATTTATGATTTTCTTTTTCTAGTTTTTATTTTTTAAGATGGAAGTTGAAGTAACTCTTGAGCCTTCATTTGAAACATGCATGTTTTTTTTCCCCATTGTTATCTTTAGTTGTTCCACAGAGCCCAACAGCCATTTTCATTCTTAGTTCAGAACATTCTCTATTCTCATTATGGTTGTTTCTTTGACACATGAGTTACTTAGACCTGCACTAGAGTTTGCAATATTTGTGTATTTTCTACTTTTGTTGATTTCTTAATTATCTTTTACAATGATGAAAGAAATATTCTCAATTCTAATTCTTTGAAATTGAGAATTGCTTTATGGTATGTGTCTATTTTGGTAAATATTTTAGGCATACTTAAATAGGTACATGTTCTGTAGTTTTTCAGTAAGACAAAGTTGCCAAATGGTGTAGTCCAAATCTTTGGAACACTACAATTTTATGGTCTTTTTTGCTTTTGTTTGGCTTCTGAGAAGGATGTGTTAACTTTCTCAACAATGTGAATTATCTTTTACATTTCTGTTGTATGTATCATGAAGCCACAATTCTATCCTATTACAGGCACTGAAAATGTGAGGAATTTTTTGTTTCTTATCTTTTAAGATTTTGAAATCTCCGGTATCATTTGTAATACTTCTTGTGTCAGGTTAGTTTATCTGACATTATGTAGCCATACTATGTGTATTGTGTTACTGTTTTCATGACAGATCCTTTCTCATTGTTTTACTTTCATATTTGTAAACAGAATGTAAGAGTGATTTTTATATAGTCATCTCTTTTGTTTGTTTGCTTGACAAAGTATCATGTAGACCAAACTAGCCTTAGACTTTATGTAGCTGCAAATGACCTTGGATTCCTCTCTTGCCTGTAACTTCAAAGCACAAGGGTTATAAACCTGAGCACCATGCTTGTCCTGACCATTGTTTTGATTGGAATGTTAACTCCACTTAGTTTAAAAATAATTCCTAGTGTAATTAAGATACTCTTCTATTTTTATTGGCTTTGTCCCATATGCTCTTTGTCCTCTCTTTTTCTCTTTGCTTTTTTTGTGAAACAAATTGTTAAAATGTATTCATTCCCTTTTTCTTTGCTTTTCTTTGATTTTGATAATGATTTTGTTCTTCAAAACTTACCAAACTATTAATTTAAAATGAATTAATTTAATCTTATGTGAATTATATAGCCATCAAGTTGGTCAGAAAAACAATAGAAGAGTTAAATTATCAAAATAAAAAAGATCAAATTTAAATTTGATTTTTAAAATGATTTTAAAAGCTTAATTGTTACATAATTTTGGATACTTATGCATGATGGCGTAATATTTTGAAACGTGTATAAAGTGTGATAATCAACTTGGAGTAATTAGCATATCTATCATTTCAAATAGTTATCATTTTCTGAGTTGGAAACCTAAAAATCCCCTCTCCTAGCTATTTGTCAATATACAATTATTTCTTACCAATCATAGTCACCCTCTGGGCTAGATATTAGAAATACTGCTCCTGTCTGATTTTATTTTTGCAGCTGACAGCCAATCTCTTTTTCCCTTTACTTCTAAGGCTTTCAGCCTCTGGGGTCTGTTTCTCTGGTCTCAGCGTTTATGAGATTATTTACCTTCTACATATGAGAATGTGCAGTGCCTTTCTGTGCTTGCTTAAGTTCACTTAACATCTTCAAGAATTGCCTGTCTTTGAGATATTTTTGAGATGCTGACTCAGTGCTTTCCACACAAGTGTGAACTCTTGAGTTTAGTCTCCCAGAGTCCATATAAAAAAGCTAAGCTCAGAGGTTTAGTGGACATCCAATTTAGATGAATAAATGTGCTCCAAGTTCAATGAAATACTAGTCCCAGAAAATCTGGTGAGCAATTGAGGAAGAGAGTCAGTGTTTGTCTCCAGCTTCCATACACATGCATACCTGTACATACATGTGCATGCATATGCATACCTACATACAAACGTGCAAACATGCACACATGCACACACACAAATAACATCAGATGGCTACTTTTGTTGTTTGTTTTTTATGCATTTTATATTTTAATTTAAAAATTCTTCTTGTCCATTTTTGTCTTTATGATCCATGATATTTATTTATTATTATATTTAGTTCTTTACTTCTACATTCCTAACTTCTAAATTCTAACTTCCAATTCTTTGCTCCTAAAATAATTTTCTTGTGTTTAATACCTTCTTTGATTTTGTTAACTCCAGTTTTATATCCTCCTATTCTTTTTTTCCAGTATCACTTTTGAGTTATTTTTGTTGTGTTTTACAAAAAGATAAGGAGAGAAGGAATATGTTTGATAGATGTGTAGTCAGGTATGGGGGAAGGGGTTCCTCTGTGGGCCCATGATGAGGCATCCCTTCCCCTGAGAGACCAGTCACAGGACAGTATAGTATAGAATAGAGTTTATTCAGGGCGTGGGGAGGGGGCTGAGAGGATAGTAGAGACAGAGAAAGGGAGAGAGAGGGAGAGGGAAGGGAGAGAGGGGGAGGGAGAAGGGAGGGGGAGGGGGAGGAGGAGGGAGGAGTTAAATTAGTTATTTCTATTTTCCATAGTCTAATTCCTATAATAAAAGGAAACTACTAAGAAGAATAATGTACAAAGACTAAACTGGAAGTTCAAATTTAAATGTCAAATAGGCATGAAAATGTGCTTCACCTCATCTGTGACTAGAAATGCAAATTAAGACAAAAAATACAGCTTCATCTGATTCAGCACTAACACTACAGTCATCTAATATAACTGTGTTTTTTTTTAAAGAGTCAACACTTGGCTTCTACTAAAAGTATTCTGGAAAAAAATGCCAGAAAAATGTGATGACAAAGAAAATTTCATCTGCCATGTTCTCTCTCTTACCTCTGTGTCTTTGCTTACTGTATTCCCTCAGCCTAGGATTTTCTGTCTGCCTTATTCCCCTGGCTGATACCCATGCACCTTTCAGGTCTTGACTGTCATCATTTTTTAAAGAAAAATATTTATTTTTATTATTTTTAAGTCTATGTGTTTGTGTGCATCTGTATGTGGGTGCTCTATAGAGGCAGGAAGAGGGGACGGAATCTCCTGAAGCTGGAGTTACTGTTGTGAGCTGTCCATTGTTGGTGGTGAGAACAGAACTTGGGTCCTCTGATAGAGCAGCAAGCACCCTTATCTGCTGAGCCGTCTTTCCAGCTCCCAACTGTATCACTTTTTGTGACTCTGTAGACCAACGTATATACCATTTAGGCTGTCTTATAGGATACATGTAAAAATCACCCTCCATAGTCCAGGTAAGCCTTACTTAGTAAGTTAGAAGGCCTTGAAAGTAGGACTACAGCTTCTTAGAGGAAGAAAACATTCCCCTGTGAGTTGTAAACTCAGATCATGTCTAATTTCCAGCCTCTCTATGGATTTTGAACTTGCTTTCCATGTTCCTATAATCCTGTAAGCAATTCTATGTAATGATTTTACATTTGCATTAGGTACTTTTTTGTTGTTTGATAAAATTCCCTGATAAAAACAACTTAAGGGAGGAAAAGGACATTGTGGTGGGGAGGTCCTGGGAGCAGGAGCCTGAGGTAGCTGGCAGGAGCTTTCGTTTTATGCAGTCCAGGGAACTAAACCCAGGGAACATGCTGCCCTGCTCAGGGTGAGTCTACCCACCTAAACCTATTACAAATTCATTTCAGAAGCTAACTTGATCTACATGAGCCTCACAGGTGTGCCTAGAGACTTGTCCCCTAAGTGTTCCTAGATTTTGTCAACACTGACCCATCACAATCTTATGCAGATTGAGTATCCATTATCCAGAAATGTTTCACATTTCATATAATTTTGAAATAATAATTGCATGTATGAAGTAAGGAATATTGGGCATGAGACCCCAATGTAAACAGAAAATTCATTTATGGTTTACATATACTTTATATGCATAGTCTGAAGGTAATCTTACATAGTATTCTTAGTATATGCCTCCATGTACCTACATGGTATTCTTAGTATATGACTCCATGTACCTAAGGATTCTTGGAGTAAATTTTTACTTGTAGGCATAATTTTGGACTCAAAAACCTAATTGTGGAGCATTTGAGATTTAAAATTTTAAATTAAAGGTGTTCAGACTGTATCTGTACATAGACAATATACACACAAATATATACATACTCATGTAAATATATGGATTATATATACACATATATACACACATGTATATACACACACTGGTTCTCTTCATTGGATGAATTTCACAATTGCTGTGTTAGATTGTAAAATCATTTGTTTTCCTTCCTATAAGACTGTAAATACCATTAAAGCCTAAATACTACTTGCTATGTTTATCTTATTTTATTTTTGACATCTAGAATATATATGTATTCAAAAATTATTGAATAAATTAATGAATTTCCAGTGCAAACGGTAGAATCTAAGACACTCAGTATAAAAAATATATCAACAGACCTCTTGTGAACTTGCTTAATGTACCATAGGATTGGAGAAGGGAGGAGCAAAAAGCCTTCCAGAAAGTTCTGGTAAATTCTGAACACCAAGTAGTGACAATTCTAGTGAAAAATCATCTTTCTGATAGGCCAGCTTGTTTCTTTCATTGGAAGAAAGAAAGCTGTGTGTAAAGATTGATAATTTCTTTACTATAGAAGAAGTTTCAAAAAAATGTTACTGGTATTGGTCAAGGGCCATACATTTATAAGAAATGTAAGTACTAGAAAAAAAATTAAGTGGCCCATAATCACATACTCTAGAACTTTTAAGTTCACTGTTAGATTCCAATGAAAATTGACTTTCATCTGATTCAGCACAAAAGTTATTACAGTAACCTAATATGATAAATGTAAAAGAATGAATCAGAATCTTGGCATTTAGTATAGTAAGACATTACCTTGTAGTATTCAGAAAAGAGGGAAGGGAAAGAAAGAGAGCCAGAAGAAAAGAACCAACAACAATGAATCTTAGAGAAAGAAGACACCATTATCCGTATATTTTTCTTTAGACAATTTCTGAATTGTGCCCTGAACCTACGTATTCCCAAGGAGGTCTGAAGGCTTGTTGAAGTTGGCAGAATCTGATATGCCAATGGTATCTCACACTCTAGGGCTGGGTATTAGTGCTGCATCTATACCATGCACCCAGGTGACTGGGATGTGGAGCCCATTTTGAAAGTGTTAGGGATCTTAGGACACACCTTCTTTATCATCCCATAGGTCAAGGCCAGCTTTCTAAATGTGCTTTCTGAACATTTTATTCTTTCTACCTACAGAAAAGACTTCTGTGGTTCATTTTGTCGGCAGTTCCTATAGCTCCACCTGATATTTAATCAGTAGATTATTATGTGAAATTGTAACATTGAATTTGGAAAAGAACAGAGAAGCTATATAGCATAAAATTTGTTTCTGATATATTGGCTGTTTTATCGATTCTTGCGTTCTATCACACAGAGCAGTGAACATGTTGCTATTCAGCTGCAAATCTATGATAACCAATATCTTTCTAAAGAAAGATTCTAGAACACAGATTTCTGGGAAAATAACAGCAGACTTGGATTAAGGTGCAATGTAGGAGTTTTCTATTAACAACGTTGACTTACTAAAACTCTTGATCCAGTATTTCAAATAGAAATTTAATTAATAACAAGACTCTAAGCATGGAATAAAATTATATACTAGGGACTTGGAACCCAAATCTCAGCTGCACCTCTAATGCAGTGTTTTACAGTTTCCCTTTCTACATCTGGACAACCTAATCACTAAACTGAAGTTACATACCTCACACTGAGTAAACAGGACTAATTCTCATTATGGTCGGGCAATATGTCTCAGTGCTAGAATACTTGCCTATCATGTGTAAGGCCCTGTATTCAATCCCCAGTAAAATACACACACACACACACACACACACACACACACACACACACACACACCATTAAGTGCCATGATAGATGGAAAATGAATGGAAAAACAAAATAGTTTCTCATCTAGCAAAGACATATTGGAGATCATATTACTACCATAGTTTTTGCTTTTCCTAAGAACTATCCTGATGATAAATAACATCTGCACAAAGAAAACAAATCTGTAGTTCTAGTGGACTTTATTTTTAAGATCCATATCAAGGGAAAAGCACTAAATCATGCATGTCCTTGTTTCATAGGAACTCCACAAAATATTTTTTTTTCAATTCTATAAACTATCTTTGTAGAGTTGAAAAAGATGTCTTTTGTGTGCTAACAAAAACTTCAGGAGCTGCTAAAATAATATTGCCCATTACACATGCTTTTTGAGACCTTTGTCACATGCACATCAAGAAATGACTTTAAGTTTCCTTCATTTAAATCTGGATGGGCCTTTGCTATTAATTCAGGTATCATAGTATTACATGTGGAATATCATATGATAGCTGAGATTAAGCTTTAAAAACCAGGAGTACAACTTCTGCCTCGCGTTGTATTTCAGAATTCTTACCCTTGGAGTTACATGCCACTAGGAGACCTAGACTATATGAGGAGCTGTATACGAAGAGCACAGAAGAACTCCCCATGGACAGCAGGCATCAGTAGGTTACGTGAGCAGTTTTTGAGATGGATTCTTTAGGTTTTCCCTGTATACCACTGGGTATACAGTGCCTGGAACAGGTACACATTCCTATATCCTTCCAAAATTTGCAGGGTTTTGAGCTAAGCGAATAATTTTATTTTATGCATTAGGTTGTAGGAGAGTCCGCTGTGCCATAATAGATGACCAGAATTGTGTCAGAGTTTCCTGGACATGTTTACCAATACTGCATGCTAGCATTTCCGCGTTCCACAGGATGCTAGGATTGAAAAAAGTAGAATTCAGGTCAACTGAAGGACATTACTCAAAGCAGTATTAGGATTACTCTTAGAATGTACACAGTGAATCTCTTGGTCCATTTGTGCTAATTCAAAAACCCACAGACTATGTAATTATAAAAAATAGGAATTTATTCTTCTTAATTCTGGAGACATCAGAGGGTAAGACTTTGAAGAGACACAGAACAATATTAGACAATGACCTCGATGTCCCACAGCAATGGTATGTGATTGTGATTTCATGGATAGATGATTACTTTTCTAATTGTTTTATATACTAATGAAACAACTTATTGCCATAGCCACTGGGACAACTACACATGTTAATAGAGAGAAACAGTGATAGGTGCGACAGGTGTTTCTTCTGTCCAACATTACAGAATTTGCATTCAATTCCACCGATGTATTGCTTAGGCTAGGAGTAATTTTACTCAGATTTTATAAACACATCTGCTAAGGATTACATTAGGGCGCAGGTAAGTGGCAGGGAAAAGCAATGATAGAGAATAAAGTCTGCTTTGCATTATCTGTCATTCAGATGGCCATAGACAATTAGGAAGGTAATATTATCACACACTAACACTGCAATTTTGATGTTTTTATTCTTAATTGTGTTTAGTGATAGAGAAGTCTTGATTAGAAAATGTGGTTGTACAATCATTGAAGTCTGTCACTCTCTGCATATTGTCCACTTGTGAGTCTCTGCGTTAATTACTATCTACTTCAAGAGGCTTCGCTGATGAGGGTTGAGCTATGCTCTGATATATGGGTATAATAATATGTTATTAGTAATCGTTTATTTTTATATTCCTTTTGAAGAATAATAGTAAGTTTTCTACTAGGGCCCAAGCCCACCTAGTTTCAGGTTCTTGTACACCTTAACACTGTTAGATATGGATTCTATCTCATGGAATGGTGTTTAAATTCAATTTTAAAATGTGGTTTGTGAATTTTATAACATTTGTGCCATTATTGCATCAGTATATATTTCAGGCAGGTCTCAATTTTAGATCACAGAGTTCATAGCTAGGTGGTATTGATGAATACTTTTCTCTGCTGGCAGCATGCATAGAACCTTCCAGTCTCATAGACACTAGGCAGCGTGCTCAGGAGCAGTTGACCAACACAAAATGGTTTCTATATTTTTTTCATGTGCTTTTGTCTTGTTTTGATATTTTCTTGCCTTTTTTTGTTTTTGTTTGTTTATTTTGATTTTTGTGGGAAATAACAAATTTGTGTGCATAGGGAGGTGTGGAGCATCTATCAGGGATTAGGGGAAGGGAAATATATATTGAAATATATTGTAGGAAAAGTTTTAATACATACACAGAAAATTTACTTATACTGTTAATTTCTTTCTAAACTATGATCAGTAAGGACTAAAATGAGTGACAAGTAACTAGACAACGGGACGCTAGAGAAAGAAGAGGTGAATCCATCACTCACGGAGATGAGAAGTGGAAGATAAATATACCAGGACTGTGACAATGGATGAATTCTCTGCTTGAGTCAAAGATACAGTGTGTAATACATTTGACATTCAGGCCTTGGCTTCTTTTCTTTATTAGTTCCTGCTTTTCCTTCAAGCCTCAGGAGGGGTGTCAAAGTTTTTATGTCACAAGTTAAAACTTTTATCAAAAATGGTATGTGGAACAAAAATATCAAAATAAGTTAAGTCTTTGGTGTTTTTACCCTACCTTGCAACTAGATAAATCCCTTATATTGAATGTAGTTCATATAAGCTAAGCAGCCGGAAAGTTCTACATCTGTTCACCTTCCTGATTTAGAAAGGTGCAACTCTTTCTTTTTCTGTCTCTTTCAGATGCTGACCAGAACTTGACAGGGTTTCTCTGTATAGCCTTGAATTTCCTGGAACTCACTCAGTAGATCATGGTGGCCTTGAACTCAGATATCCTGCCTCTGCCTCTCAAGTGCTGGGATTAATGTTGTGCACCACTACTTGGCTGGCTGGCGTGCGTGCTTGCTTATTTATTTATTTATTTATTTATTTGTCTATTGAATGGTTGGTTGATTGTTTTTTACATTTTTTTTAATCCTTCTCTCTTATATTATATCCTGACTAGTTTTACCTCATTCTACTCCCCAGAGCCTGCCCTCTTCCCCCTCCTAATCCATCACCTCCTCCATCAGAAAAGATGGCCTTCTAGGGACATCAGCCAAACACAGCATAACAAGCTACAATAAGACCAGGCACATATTATCATATTGAGGCTGGATGAGGCAACCTAGTAGAGGGGAAAAGGTCCCCATTCCTACTGTTAAGATTTCCACAAGAACATCAAGCTACTCTGCCATGGCGTATGTGTAGGATCTAGGTCAGACCCCTACAGGTTCCCTGATCTCTCAAGTCCCTCAGAGAAGGGTAGCCTTCCTCAGGTATCACCCCACCCTGGGACATATAGTCCCAGCACTAGGCACATCCTCTCCTACTGAGGCCCAACAAGGCAGTCTAGGCAGAGGGAAGGGGATCCAATGGCAGGGAACAGAGACTGAGAGAGCCCCTGCTCTACTTGTTAGGGGACCCACATGAAGACCAAGCTGCATATTTGCTATGAATGTGTAGGGTATCTAGGTCCAGCTCTTACCTGCTACTTGGTTGGTGTCCCAGGCTCTGTGAGCCCCCATAGCCCAAGGTTAGTTGATTATGCAGATCTTCTTGTGGTATCCTTGAGCCTTCTGACTTCCTCAATCCTATCCCCCACTCTTCTACAGGACTTACTGAACTGCCTGATGTTTGGCTGTGGGTCTTTGGATCTGGCTCCATCTGTGGCTAAATGAAGCCTCTCAGGAGACAATTATGCTAGGCTCCTGTCTGCAATCATAGCAGAATATTATAATAGTGTCAGGGGTTGGCTCTCTCACATGGGATGGATCTCAAGCTGGGGCAGTCATTGGTTGGCTGTTCCCACAGTCTCTGCTCCATTTTTATCCTGCACATCTTGTAGACAAGACAATTTTTGGATTGAAGGTTTTGTGGATGGATTGATGTCCCCCTTCCTGCTCTGGGAAGTCCTGCTTGACTATAGGAGGTGCCCACTTCAGTCTCTGTATGCCCCTCTGGTAGGAATCTCAGCTAGGGTCACCCCCATAGATGCTCCTATCTTCCCCTATCCCAGGCCTCCAGCTAGTCCCAGAGATGCACCTCACTGATTTCCATTCTCACTCTCAGCCCTCTCCTGCCTGTCCTCTCCACACACCTGATCAAAATCCCTGTTCCCCTCCTCAGCCCCTCTCCTACCCAGTTCCCTCCCTCCACCTACCTCCAGTGACTAATTTTCCCTTCTGAGTGAGATTTGTATATCCTCCCTTGGGACCTCTTTATTACCCAGCTTCTTTAGGTCTGTGGATTGTAGCATGGTTGAACTGCACTTTGTGGCTAATGTCTACTTATAAATGAGCACGTACCATATGTGGCTTTCTGGCTTTGGGTTATGTAACTCAGGATGATATTTTCAAGTTCCATCCATTTGCCTGCAAAATTCCTGATGTCTTTGTTTTTAATAGCTGAATAGTATTCCATTGTGTAGATGTACCACATTTTATGTATCCATTTTTCAGTTGAGGGACGTTTGTTTCTAGTTTCTGACTATTGTGAGTAAAGCTGCTTTGAACATAGCTAACCAAGTGTCACTATGGTATAGTGGGGAATCTTTTAGGTATATGCCCAGGAGTAATATAACTGGGTCTTAAGGTAGAACTATTCCCAGTTTTCTGAGAAACTGCCAATGTCCTTGTACAAGTTTCCACTCCCACCAGCAATGGAGGGGTGAGTGTTCCCCTTGCTTCACATCCTTGACAGTCTATGCTGTCACTTGAGTTTTGATCTTAGACATTTTGATGGGTGTAAGGTGGAACCTCGGAGGTGTTTTGATTTGCATATCCCTGATGACTAAGTACTTTAAATATGACTTTAAGTGATTTTCGGCCATTTGAGTTTCCCCTGTTGAGAATTCTGTTTAGGTCCATACCCCATTTTTAAAATTGGGTTGTTTTGTTTATGTCTAATTTCTTGAGTTCTTTATATACCTTGGCTATTAATCTTCTGTTGGATGTAGGGTTGGTGAAGATCCTTTCCCAGTCTGTAGGCTGCTGTTTTTGTCCTATTGATGATGTCTTTGCCTTATAGAAACTTTTAAGTTTCATGAGTTTCCATTTATCAATTGTTGATTGTAGAGCCTGAACCATTGGTGTTCTTTTCAGGAAGTTGTCTCCTGTACCAATGCGTTCAAGACTCTTTCCCACTTTATTTGCTATTAGATTTTGTGGGGTGGAAGTTGGGCAAAGAGGTGGGAGGCCAATGGAGCTGGAGGCAG
The DNA here is from genome assembly GCF_004785775.1 of Grammomys surdaster. Classification (NCBI taxonomy): domain Eukaryota; kingdom Metazoa; phylum Chordata; class Mammalia; order Rodentia; family Muridae; genus Grammomys; species Grammomys surdaster. The sequence continues at coordinate 4,041,953 of NW_021604749.1, read as the reverse complement.
GGGAGGACAGTATGCCACTCTGGACAGCAGCTGGGCATGCTCCAGAGGACTCTGCAGGCAGGGGAATGAGTGCAAGTATGGAATCTAACCTATATGCTTCCAGTTTGTCTGATAAAGGCAGGAGGAGAGGTGGTAGGACTATGGAGGTCCACCACCACCACCAACAGTCTAATCACCACCACCACCACTAACAATCTAACAGGAATTAACATTCATTAGTCATTAGTATCTCACATTATCAGTGAACTCAATCCCCATTAACAAGATGCAAGGCAACAGAATGGAGATGGAATTATTTCTTTAGCTCAGATTAAAAATGATCCCAGGACAGCCAGTGACCATGGGAACCCTGATCTAAGTAAAAGAGAATTTCATATGAAGGTCACAGATTATGCTCTCCAGCCCCTTCTGCATCTGTTACTCTGCAGAGTTCTTTACTTTAAGCACTTTAAAAAAATTTTTTTTAAAAAATTATTTTATTTATTTACATTTCAAATGTTGTCTCCCTTCCTTGGTACTCCATGAGCTCCATGAGCTCACCCACTTCCCCTTCCCCTTTGCTCTAAGAGAGTGTTCCCTCACCCACCCACCCATGTCCACTTTACTCCTCTAGCATCCCCTTTCTCTGTGGCATCAAGCCTCCACAGGACCAAGTTCATCGCCTCCCACTGAGGCCAGACAAGGCAGTCCTCTGCTACTTATATAGCGGGGGAGGGGGGACTGACCAGCCCATCTATACTCTTTGGTTGGTGACTTAGTCCCTGGGAGCTCTGAGGGGTCTGGTTAGTTGATGTTATTCTTTCTATGGGGTTGCAATCCCCTTCAGCTCCTGTAGCCCTTCCCCTAACTTTTCCAGAGAGGTCTCCAGGCTCAGACCAATGGTTGGCTATAAGTATCTGCATCTGTCTCATTCAGCTGCTGGTAGAGCTTCTCAGAGGACAGCCATGCCAGGCTCCTGTTTGCAAGCACATCTTGGCATCAGCAATAGTGTTGGGGTGTGGTGTATGCACATGGGATGGAACCCAAGTTGGAGCAGTCTCTGGATGGTTGTTCCTTCAGTCTCTGATCCACTTCTTGTCCCTGCATTTCCTTATGACAGGAACAATTCTGGGTCAAAATTTTTGAGGTGGGTAGGTAGCCTCATCCTTCAGCTGAGGGCCATGTCTATCTACTGGAGGTGGTCTCTCTTCAGGTTCCATCTCCCCAATGTTGGGCATTTCAGCTAATGTCATCTCCACTCCATCCCAGGACCCTTTTACATCCCTGGTGTCTGGGGATTTCTAGTGGTTCCCTCCACCCCGCACCCCACACTGCTGCATATTTCTATTCATTCTACTGGCCTTCTGCACTTCTCTCCTGTCTCCCCCTATACCTGATCCTGCTGCCTTTTTCCCTCCCTCTCTTTTCCTCTCCCACCCAGATCCCTCTCTACCTCTGATTCCCATGATTATTTTGTTCCCCCTTCTAAGTAGGATTGAAGCATCAACACTTGGGCCTTCCTTCTTGTTAAGCTTCATATGGTATGTAAGTTGTATCATGGGTATTCTGAACTTGTTGGCTAAAATCCACTTATCAATGAGTATATACCACATATGTCTTTTGGATCTGAATAACTTCACTGAGAAGAATATTTTTCAGTTTCATCCATTTGCCTGAAAGATTTGTGATGTCCTTGTTTTTAATAACTGAGTAGTATTTAGTCATGTAAATGTACCACATTCTCTGTGTCTATTCTTTGGTTGAGGGACATCAGGGTTGTTTCCAGCTTCTAGCTATTATAAATAAGGCTTCTATGAACGTAGTGGAGCATGTGTCCTTGTGATATGGTAGAGTATATTTTGGGTATATGCCCAGGAGTTATATAACTGGGTCTTCAGTTAGAACTATTTGCAATTTCCTGAAGAACTGCCAGATTGATTTCCAGAGTGGTTGTACCAGCTTGCAATCCCGGAGTGTTCCTTCTCCATATCCTTGCCAGCATCTGTTGTCATCTGAGTTTTTGATCTTAGCCATTCTGATTGGTATAAGATGGAATCTCAGGATCATTTTGATTTGAATTTCCCTAATGACTAAGGATGTTGAACATTTCTTGAGGTGCTTCTTGGCCATTTGAGATTCTTTAGTTGATAATTCTCTGTTTAGCTCTGTACCCATTTTTAAATTGGGTTATTTGGTTTTCTGGAGTCTAAATTCTTGAGTTCTTTATATATTTTGGATATTAGCTCTCTATCAGATGTAGCATTAGTAAAGATCTTTTCCAAATCTGTAGGTTGCCGTTTTGTCTTATTAACAGTGTCCTTTGCCTTACAGAAACTTTTAGGTTTCATGAGGTCCCATTTGTCAACTGCTGATCTTAAAGTCTGAGCCACTGGTGTTCTGTTCAGGAAATTTTCTTCCTGCCAATGTGTTTGGGGTTATTTCCTACTTTCTCTTCTATTAGATGCAGCATATCTGGTCTTATGTGGAGGTCCTTGATCCATTTGGACTTGAGCTTTGTACAAGGAGATAAATGGAGATCAATTTTCATTCTATTTTTTTAATGAGGTCTCACTGGCATGTGGTGGTTCTACCTCCTTTCTCAAACTCCCAAGTTCAAATAGTCTTCCTGTCTCAGCCTTCTGAATGGCTACGACTACAGGTATAAGTCACCATGCTCACAATGTATCACCACTGAGTGCTGTTTCTTCCTTCTTCCCACTGTACAAACACAATAACAACTTCACAAATTAATCTACTGAGTGTTAGTTGATATTTTGTTATTCTTCTATATTCATATCACTCTTCATGAACAGTAGCGAATCTCTAATGAACAATAATTGCAAACCACAAAAGATTGTAGTAAACAATGAGGAGAGGGTGTATTGGAGTCCTCGGGTTCTCATAATGGGATTCCTAGCTTTGGAGAAAAGCCTAATGAGAGGAAAAGCTGGGACAAGGATGACTTCCAGTCAGTGTTCAAATCACTCTGCCTCCCACTCCTTCCCAAGACCATTTTCATATCTTAAATCTGGAGCACCGGATTCTGAGACTTTTGCCAGATCATTATCCTTTAAAAGGATGGGTGAGAAAACACAATTTTGTATTTAATAAATAATGGCTTCTAGCAATTAATACATGATGTTAGAGTACATGACACTATTTCACCCTTCCTTCACTGAATATTTCCTAAGTTCTAGGCAATGCAGTAGTGTTGGTAACGGCTTTGGTTTTGGAGCCCCTAACATATGTATAAACAAGTACATGGTACATTGTCAGAAGCCATAATAGGACAAGCTAATAATTAGCAGTTGATCATCCTGAAATGCTTACCTTGGATTATTATCTGCGACAAGTGTGCCACATTCAGCAAGGCTATGTTGGACATATTTTAGGAAAGATCCTGCTATTAATATGCTTTTCCTATTATTGTTAAACATATATAACAATCACTAAGCAATAGCACTCCCCTTTGGAGCAGATCTCTGCAGACCCACGAAGATGTACTGTCTTGTAGTGTTGCTATATAGACAAATGGACGACTTCTTAAGTCTTAATGATGATCCTATAAGAATTCCTAAAATTATATCAATGATTATTAAGCTCTTTTATAGTGAGACTGCTAAATGGACGTCACTTTCTCTTCTTCACTTCACCTCTCTCTCTCTCTCTCTCTCTCTCTCTCTCTCTCTCTCTCTCTCCTCTTCTCCCTTCTTTCCTGCTTAGAATCTCTCTACTTAGAATTTTTCCTTTGTTAGAATTTTTTCCTTTTTCCACTTAGGACCTTCCCATTTTCCCCCTTAGATAGGAAACGTTTTACACTTAGCAATAAACTACAATAACTTCTTTAAGTGTCTTTTCTTCCTGCGACCTCAAACCAACAGACCTAAGTTAGAGCCTGGCAGTGCCTGCAGAGACAGATCAAAGGCATTGCTTAATTCTCTGCTGTCCCTGGGTGGAGGTGTTAGTGACCAGAAACTGCAGTTTCTGGCCTCAGAGGATCAAACAGATAGCAGGTCAGCTACAGTAGTCTAGTAAGTAACTTTAGTAATGTAGATAAGAAAGATTTTATTAAACAGCAACCCTAAATATCTCGTAAGATATTACCCCGAATCTCATAAGACCAAGTCTTACCCCTCGCCGACGCTCTTCCAATTCCTATCCCCCTTGGCTGCATCAAGAAGAACCGACCGACTGGAGGAGAAGAAAGAAGATCACCTTCTCCCCTCACCAAGCCGGGTACAGCTCCCGGCAGTACATGCTTTACTGAAGTGTTGACAGTGATGGATTTGACATAGGAGCAAGTATCCTGAGATACAGAAGAGTAGGAAAGTATTTCATTTTTGTAGAGAAAGATATATGAGCCCTTAAAACAAAGAAAGTAGAGGAATAAGAATGAGGTAGGAAGATAGTGAGACCTTTGGTGGTGGAAAATGGTAGAGCAATAAAAGCATTTCTTCGTCTTCCATATAGACCTGAGGTAATGAATGGCTGTGTTTGGTGCTGCTCTTGGGTAGGGAATACTATAAAGTTGTATAACTCTACCTTTTGTGGGGACAAAAGATATGCTGAGTTTTAAAACCTACTACCTCAGAATATGATTTAATTTGCAACTGGGTTTATTAGAGAGGTAATTAGTGTACTAAGTTAAGCAGAGGCTATTACTGATTACTTGAGTTGATTAGCTGAAGACCATAGTTCATTATTATTGGAGCCCTATTTAGGGGGGTGGTTTGGACACAGACATACACAAAATGACACAATAAAGAGACAGAGAGGATGCCATGTGAAGAGGATTATAGTGAAATATTCATAAGTCAGAGACTATTGGAAAAGCTGGCAAACTACCAGAGTACAGGAAGAGGAAAAAAGCATCCCGTGCAGGTTTGAGAACAAGCATGGCCAATAGACACCTTAGTTTCCATCTCTGGGTCTAAATAACCATGTATGAGAGTAGATTTCTACTGGTTTTGAGCCATTCAATTAATGGTTTGTTAAATGGGCTTAGGAAATGAATGCAGACAATAAGAAGACTCTCTTAAGATTTTGTACTGTCAATCCCTATTTCAAACACAGTAACTCACCTTTCATGTTTCTCATTTATGTCCCTTAGTATGAAGAACACCGAAATGAGGCTTTAGGTTCCTTAGTAAAAACCACACAGAAATGAGGCTAGAGAGATATTCTTTCACAGGATCTGAGTTCAGTTCCCTGCACCCACCTGAGGCAGCTCACAACTACCTGTATCTCAAGATCCATGGGGATTTGAGGCCCTCTTCTGTACTCTATAGACAGTGCACTCACATGCGTAAACACACATATAAACTTAGCTTAAAAAGTAAGTAAAGAAGAATTATTGACAGTTGTCACAATTATAAAAAAATGAAACCATAAAAACAACATAGATCTTTAAGACCATAGCAGTTTTGTGCTTCAATCACAAATAACATGAACACAAACCCTAACTCTAACCTGACCCAGATGATGTATACCTTATGTAACTATGGACATCTTTAGGTAATGGAAATTTCTATATAATTTGATAGAGGCGTTGATTGAGGTAGTCTCTGCAGTGGTCTGTAGACTTCTCATGTAATGGCTTCTTCCTCCAGCTTGCTCTTGTTATAATAGCTAAGTGATTGTAGTAGCTCTAAATTTCCCTTTATAAGGCACATTCAAAGTGAGGAAGAACAGTTTTGACTTAGTATTCCCCAGCGAGGCCTTGAAGTTTTCATTTACCAAATGATTCCTAAACCAATCTCTGTGTGCACTGATTAGAATAGGCCTTGTTATAGACTAGTTGTAGTGGGAGCAAAGGATTTACTTTGATTGGCTCGAGCTACATTTCCATTAGTCTTAGCGACATATGTTAAAAACAAACAGAATTCGTTAGCACCAAAGCCATAGTGAGTTATTTGCTCATGAATCTTTGGGTCAAAATTTTAGCTGGAGTAGCTAAGTCTCTACTGTTTTAGGTTGTCTGTGTTCACTTATGTTTTTAGGGTCTCTTGGCAAGTAAGCTAGGAGCTGGCTTGTTTTGCTGTATGAGTATCTCAGTTATTTTCTCTGTGCTCTGTCCAGTGAGTTACCTTGGCCCTCTCTATGTGTAAGTACTGTTCTGTGAGTATGAGAACAGAAGCTGTAAGACTTGAGAACTTAGCCTTATGTCATATATTAGATAAAATAAGGAAAAGTTGTAAAAAAAAATTCTGTGATCATTTAAATTTAATTATTCCTATCATTTCTTTTCTTACAAGTTGGGGAATAGTACCAATTTCAATAAAACCACACCACTCCTAAACAGAATGTATACCATGGAGAAAGCTGGCTGGAGGCTGGTGAAGACTTGAGGTAGGTTTAGATTAGACTGAGACAATTGTACCTTAGGAGTTTTGGAAGTGGGGTGGATTATTTTTAGACCCATGGTTCTTACTAATTTTTCTAGAATAACATAGTTAATAAATATGATAATTCCTATTAGTAAACACAATTTAGAATTGATTTACTGTGGCTTTGCAGCTCAACCTACAGAAGGGTTTTAGGAAGGATTCCTATACCTCTGTGTGTGTATGTGTGTGTGTGTGATTGCTTTGTAAATCATACTCCTGGGCAATGAGAAAACACTAATGTCTTGTTAAAAAGGAGATTTTTGACTGAGACTAGGTTTGAAAGGGTCCTGTAACTGCTCAGAGTTATCTTTATAAAACCTTTCTTGATTTCCCCCAGTGCTCACATATCCTGCTTATTTGGGATTTTTCTGTTTTCAGTGTCATACTACCCTTGATGGGACATTTCTTCCTGATGGCCTAGTCCTTGACTCCCATTTCACTCCTGGTTCCTCACATCCAATTCTCATTGCTTTGGCTTTATCCAGATTTCCAGTCTTAGTGAGAACATTCCAGTTCATCCAGTGTGCATTTGGATATCAGTCAGGGAAATGGTCACAATCCAACAGTCTGTCCTTCTAGACGTCTTCGCTGTGCCTCCTCCATCTGCTGTTGTCTACAGTGCGTACATTCACGTAGACATCTAGAGCTAGGGGAGGATGGATGAAGCCTTTGAGCTGGGCCTTCAGTGTCCTGTCTTGTTAAATATTTACTTCTGCTGCTAGGCAATGCACAATATATAAAAAGAATACAAAATTTGACTTGTTTATGATGAAAATAATCGATGAGTGAATGTAAGTTAGTGAATTAATAATGGCTAAATATAACATGTGCCTCATCTCCTAGATAGAAAAATTAGGTGACATGGAAAATTTCCCGAGTGGACAAACCCTTTTCTCTTTACTCAGAGCCCTAGAGCCCAGTGAGGTATAAGTGGAAACCAGGTATCCAAATGTCAGATTCTCTCCTAACAGGGAGAAAATCTGAAGCAAGATGGAGAGTTTAGAACAGTGGAGATGTTCTCAAACTGGGAAAGAATAAGGCTTTGAGAACATCAGCACACTGAAGCAAGCAGAGGAAAAGAACTTTCTACCTATTGGAACAAGTAGGGATTAGGGTGGAGGTAGGGAGAGGGAAAGGATGTAAATAGGAAGAACATCGAAGGAAGTGAACAGGAAAGAAGGAATCTTCCCATCTCCTCTCTTGGGGGAATTCCTCTTAAAACATTTCAACATGAAGCCTTCAGAATTGTTTCTGAAGGAGTCCTGGGAATGCCTTCAGGAGAACAGCTAGTTTACAAGAAGAACTTGAAGCCTTAAGTGTTTCCTGCTTAATTCAGCAGATGCTGTGACAGCCACTCTATTTGGACAGCTCACTTCTGCTCCCACACCCCATTAAAGGCAGCCCTCACTCACTTCCATTTGGCTAACTACACGATGTTAGGGAACATGGAGACTATTTACAGTAAATTGTTCAATTAGTATGTGGAGCAGGCCAGCTTTTGCCATCATCTGACAAGCCAATACAAAGGCAGCTCAAAGGATGTAGGACTGTTTAATCTGTAGAGCCCATTAGGACTGTTGGCAAAGGTGAGACAGTAAATACTATGGAAATCAGGTAAGAAATATAGTCTGATTGCAACTTCACTAGCAACTCTAGAACTAACTGGAAGGAGGTACTGGGGGGGTCTATTGATGAAAATTAGGAGGGAGGGGCAGGATAAGGAAGATCTGGTTAGCCTTTAGGACTGGTCTTCTAACCCACTGACTCTCTAACTTTGGATGCATGTTAAACTCTTCTGACAGCATTCCAAAATAATGACACCTTATATATTTCTTTTCACCAATTCTAATTGACTTCATTTGGCTTGTGGCATGGGTATAAGTGTTTGGAAACTTTTCAGGTAAAGATTTTGAAAGAGGAGGGAGAAGTTTCACCATTTTATAGTGAAAACTGGGAGGGGACTATAGAGAAGAAACAAGCTAAGAAAAAAAAAGTGTGGGTAGCTGTCTGTCTGACCTAGTGACAAAGAAAAGACAGTCTCTTGAGTTTCCAGGTCAATTAACTTTCCCAGTTACTTTCACTTAGGTGCATTTTCTGGGTTAAGTCTTGGTTTCTTTACCTTTGTGAAGAACCTAATGATGTTTAACTAAATAATGCTAAACTAACGTTGTATTACTGTCACCTATGTCTCATTATGTAGCCTAGGCTGACCTTGAACTCACATTAACCATCCTGCCTTAGGTGTTCAAGTGCTGGGATCAGAGGTGTTTTCTGTCAAGCCTAAGTGTGTTCCATTCATCTCTTATGGCATGAATATCAGCATAGAGAAGAGAATGGAAACAGAAGAGATCAAACTTTTAGGGAAAGGACTTCTAAATATTTTATTTTATGTGTATGAGATTTTTTTCCTGCATGCATGTATTTGTACCACATACATGTCTGGTGTCTTAGGAGATCAGATGAGGACATAAAATCCCCTGAGACTGGAGTTCCAATGGTTTTAAGCTACCGTGTGGGTGATGGGGACCAAATCCAAGTCCTGTGCAAAAAGCAGCATGTGCCCTTAACCACTAAGTCATCTCTCCAGGAACAGGTGAAGGTCTTTTAAATGACAGTAAATGGCATGAGAAATGGATTACATACCTTTTCGGTGTCCTTTATATTTTACTCTCCTTTTAAAGGAGACGTAGTGAAATATTGTCAGGGTGTTAAGGGTCTATAGTTAATCCACATCTCTCCTTGCTGAAGCGGTTTGACTCTTAGGAAACCAAGGGACATTAATCCTCTGCTATTACCTCTTCCTCTAGTGGCCACCAAGTCCATGGCTTCCCAGTATTTACTTTATGGTAAATAAAGTTGTTGTAGGAATGTGTGCATGGACCATTGGATCCATATGGTCTGGATCTCAGTCACACCTTTCTAGAAAGCACTTCCCTCCAACTTCCAAATTGATAAGCATAAGTCCCTGAGAAGCTTTAACTTCATCCACTATGCATCTTTGTACAAGCATGCTACATTGGTACCATTCATTTATTTAATTATTTCTAGTCATAATAATTTCAAAGAAATAAATTCAAAGGAATTCCTCAAGCCATTAATTCTCCCCTCTCTTCTACTTTCTCGTTTCTTCTCTCTCTTCTTTTCTTCTTTGTTGGATAAGACATTAGAAATGACTGTTGCCAACAGACACTAAGTATAGATTTTTCTATAAGTCATATGCTTTGTACTCTGCATACTTTCATGCTCAGAGCACTTTGCAAATAGAGAGGATACTAAGGCAGTAGTGGAGTTGTCATGTACCAGGAGAGGAGCACATGCTGGTGTGCTCAATAGTACAGCTATCTCTTCCAAGCTTATTATCTTCATGACAAGATGTAAGATGTAGAGGAAAAGTCAAATTGAGGACATCTAGGGATAGTATCAGAGCATCCCACTGGAGACTTACACAGACACCAGCCACAGAGGCCAGATCTAAATTTAGTTGACTCAGAGATGTTCAGAGATGTTTGGGATTAGAAAATGTATTAGTCCATTTATTTTCATTTAATAGAATGGAATGGCCTGGGTGATTTACTTAAAAATATATTTCTCATAGTTCTGGAGGCAGGAGAGTCTAATATCAAAGTGCCTACATGTTGAAGGTCTACTTGTGCTAGATAGGTAGAAGGCAGCATGTGATAAAAGAACACGGGGGTGGGCAAACTCCCAGGATTAGCAACTATTTTTGCCAAAATGGTTGTAACCTCTTCATAGAGATGGTTCCTTGAGCAATACTAACGGGAATAGGGTTCTGGCTGTAGTAGTCCCAAAGTTGGGCATGGGAGCAGGGTTTCCCCAGAGTACACTATAGTACCATGTTTCTGACTCTAGTTCCTAGCTCTAGTTCAGCATGGAACTAATATTTTAACTTTAGTTCCAAACTGGGTTCCAAGAGTTAAGTATCTGACAAGTGTTTGACTTAATCTAGTCACCTCGATGATTAGCATATACCCTACTCATGGTCCTGCTGGCATCTAGCCAAGACCAGACCAACTCAGAGTCTTAACTGCAGAGTCAACACTGAGCTTCACCAGTCCCCATAGCTGAACTTCATGTGGACATCTTATAGGAAAAATCACAGAAAACACAATGACCAAGTAGAGTTGGAAGGTGGGGAAGTTAAAACTTGAAGACAGATTATTGCCACAGGTGTGCATAACATGTCAAAGAAACACAATATACACAACTAACTGACCATGGGCAATTTCTAGCCTATCACACTTCTAAGTGGAATCTAAAATCACAGAGATAGCTGAAATGTCTAAAAAAGTTCAGAGTCTTACATTTTAAAATAATTAATGGCCATATAGAAGACTCAAAGAGCTACTTGAAGAAAACCTAAAAGCTCAAGTAGACAGTCTCCAAAGTGAATGAAACAGTAAGCTGGAGGAAAATGCTCAAAATATTGGGACAAAAATTCAGCAAGGAAACTGAAACACTGAAAATCAAGAATAAATAATAAAAATGAAAGAAACTGTCAATCAAATAAAAGCCACATCAGAAAGCATTATTAGCAAACAAGACCATGCAGAAGAACTGATGTCAGAGATAAGGACAAAGTGGAGACAGTAAAATAGTCATGTATGTATAAGAAAAAATGAAGGAACATGAATAATATTTTTAAGAATTATGGGACACATCCAAGAGACCAATCTGGGGAATTCATGGTGTGGGAGAAAAGCAGATGTAAAGTCAAAAGGAATAGACTATTCAACTAAATTAGAGCAGAAAACTTCCCAAACCTAATGAACAAAGTAAACATCCAATTATGAGAGTGGTTTAGAACTCCACACAGACATGGCAAGAGAAAAATCTCTTGATGACACACAGTCAAGATGTCAAAAATACGTGAAGAGACAATACTTAAAGTTGTCTGAGAAAAATAACAACTCACATGAAAGGCATAAATGTCAGGATAACCTCAGACCTTTCAATAGCCTAAGAGTCAGAAAAGCATGATATAATATATTTCAAGCTCTGAAAGTAAATTGCTATGAATCAAAAATGCTATACCAATCAAAGTTATCTTTCAAAAATTGATGGAGAAATAAGGATATTTCAAGACAAATACATCTATTCCATGAAAGGAACAGATGAACAAAGAGCTGGGGAAAAATCAACCATATCTAACACAACAAACTAGCAAATCTCTAAAATTAATAGTAGAGAAGAAAAATAAATAGCAATAATTTATCAAGCCAGAGCATCATATAATAAATTCTTAGGAAATGGTAATTCATTTTGATAATAACCTTAAATATAAATGTCCTTACCTCACCAATAAGAAGGTGCAGCATAACCTAGTATATTTAAAGACAACAAGAATAAGAACCAACTATCTATTGTCTCTAAAAAACACTCTTCTCTCAAAGACATACAACACCTGAGGATAAAAGGATGGAAATAAAACTATCAAGTCAATGGAAACCATAAGCAAATAGGCAAAGCTATCTTTATGTCTTCAAGTCAAAACTAATCAGAAAGATGAAGAGGATACTACAGTTAAGAAACAATCCATCAAGAAGATATAACAATTGGAAATATTCTTACACCAAACATTGGAGCCCCCAGTTTCATTGAATAACACTAAAAGATATAAAAGCCATATAAGTCTTAAGAAAATAATGTGGGAGACTTTAATATCCTATTCTAATATTTAGATTGATCTTTCAAACTAAAAATAAGCAAAGAAACTTCCATGATAAATATGCCGTATACCTACTGGACCTAGTATATATACATATACATGTACGTGTATGTACACACACACACACACACACAGATATATATATGTGTATATATATATACACATACATATATATCTTTCCACCTAACATATAGGGAGTGAACATTCTTCTCAGTGGCACATGAAACCTGCTCCAAAAGTTTTCACATCATCGGCTTCAAATCAAACTTTAACAAATACACAAAAATGAGATCATTCCTTGTATTCAGACATTCAGTTTAAAAAATAAAAACTGGACCTTGTCAGCAAGAGAAACTACAAAAATAATTCTTATTAACTGGAGACTTACTAATACTCTTTTGAATGAATAGTGGGTCTTAGAAGAAATTAAAATTCCTAGAGTCAGATAAAAATGAGAATACAACCTACCAGAACCTATTGGAAACAGCCAAACCAGTCCCAAGAGGAAAGCTTTATAGCTATAACCTCTCATATAACAGAACTAGAGACATCTCAAATAAACAACCAAACAATGCATGTCAAGGTTATTAAAAAAAAGAAGAGCCAATCTCAATCACTATAGATATCAAGAAATAATAAGATCAAGGAAGAAATTAATATAATAGAAATGTACAAAATAAACAATATACAAAATAAACAAAGACTTGGTTCTTTGAAAAAGTTAGTGAGATTGACAAGCCCTTAGGCAAACTGACATAAAGAAAGACAAAGACAAAAAGGGTATTTATTATAATAGACTCTAGTGAAATTCAAAACATCATTAGAGAATACTTTGACAACGTATACCCCAGTGATCTGGAAGAAATGGATGAATATGAACATACTAATACATGTGAACAACCTCAAAGTAAAAACAGAGGATTTAAGTATCTTAAACAGATGCATTACAAGCAACCAGATTGAAGCTGTAATCAAACCTCTTTGCAAAGAAAACCTTGGAACAAATGGATTCACTGCTGAATTCTATCAAAATTTTAGGGAAGATCTAATATCAGTACTTCTCAATTTGTCCCACAAAATAGAAAGGGAAAAGACACTACCAATTACATCCTATGAAACTAGTATTACTCAAATACCAAAACCAGATAAAGGCACACATGTATTCACACACATATCACACACATACACACACCAAACAATCAAACAAACAACCCTATAAACCAATTCCTCAGATAAAAATAGATGCAAACAATCTCAGCATAATACTTACAAACTTAATTCAAGAAAACATTATGGAGATTGTGATCAACTGTACTTCATCCTGGGGATGTAAGGTTATCTTAAAAATGCACTTCAATAAATATAATATTCCTTATAAATAAATTTAAAGTTAGAAATAAAGTGTTTTGATAGATGCAAAAACAGTGTGCTTTACAAAGCTCAGTATACCTTCATGATAAAAGTTCTGGAGACAGGAATATCGGATGCATATTCTCAAATAATAAAATCCATAGCCAACATTATACTAAACAGAAAAACTGAGAGTATTTCTTCTAAAAAACAGGGCTGAACAAGTATGCTTCTTCTTACCTCTTATGCAGTATAGTTCTCAAACTCTCAGCTATAACACTGAGACGAAATGAAGAGATAAAAAGGATAAATACAAGAAAAATCAACCATTATAGATTAACAACTCACAGATCAAATTTTGGGAAAATATCTCATTAATAATAGATTCCCCCAAAATGTATCTGTGGATCTAATCAAAGAAATGAAAGACTGCTACAGTGAAAAATTCAAGAAATTAAAAAATTAAAGAAGTTTCTATGTGATAGATCTTTTATGACTCTTGATAAGTAGAATTAATATCATGAAGATGGTTGTAGTACCAACAGTAATATAAAGATTCAATGAAGTTTCCACAAAAATTCAAGTCTTTTTTTCACAGAACTAGAACAAACAATTTAATAATTCATTCAGAACTACAAAAGATCAAGAATAGCTAAAGCAATCCTACAGAGAACGACTACAGCTAAGAGGACCATAATACCTGATCTAAAATTATATTGCATTGCCATAATAACAAAGATAGCCTGGTGCTGGCACAAAAACAGACAGGTAGACTAATGTAACAGAATAGAGGACCCAGAAATAAACTAACAAAGCTATGGTCACCTAACTTTTGACAAAGGTGTCAAAAATATGCAGTGAAAAAGGCCTCTACTTAACAAATGGTGTTGACTAAACGGGATAGCTACCTGAAAAAGGGTGAAATTATATCTACAGCTTTCACTCTGTATAAAAATAAACTCAAAGACATTAACTTAAAACCTGAAATACTGAAACAGAAAAGCATAGGGAAATGCATTTTAAGATATAATTCTATCTGGGGACTTTCTGAACAAACCTTCCAGTAGCACAGGAACCATCCCCAATAATCAACAGAGGAGATTGCAAAATAAGAAAGTTTCTGCATAGCAGAAGAAACTATCAGCCATAGACCCAAAGAAACTGGGTAATAAGGAGGTCCCAAGGGAGGAAGCACAAATCTCACTCAGAAGGAGAAACTACATCATCATCAGAAGTAGATGGAAAGAACCCAGATGTCCTTCAACTGAGGAATGGATTAAAAAAATGTGGTATATTTACACAATGGAGTATTACTCAGCTATTAAAAACAATGAATTCGAGAAATTCCTAGGTCAATGGATGGAACTAGAAATTATCATCCTGAGTGAGGTAAGCCAATCACAAAAAAAACACACATGGTATTCACTCACTGATTATTGGATATTAGCCCAGAACCTTGAAATGCCCAAGATGCAACTCACAGGCCACACGAAGCTCATAAAGAAGGAAGACTAAGTGGGGGTGATTTGGTCCTTCTTAGAAGGAGCAACAAAATACTCAAGGGAGCAAATATGGAGACAAAGTGAGGGACAGAAACTGATGGAGGGGCCATCTCAAGATCACTCCACCTGAGTATCTATCCCATGTGCAGTCACCAATGGTAGATGCGGATGTGGAAGTCAGGAAGTGCATGCTGATTAAGAGCCTGATATGGATGTCTCCTCAGAGGTCTTCAAGAGTCTGACATATTCAGAGGCAGATGCTCACAGCTAACCTTTGAACTGATCATGGGGTTCCCAATGGAGGAGTTAGAGTGAAGACTGTAGGAGCTGAAAGGATTTGTGGCACCATGAGGAGAGCAACAATACCAACCAACCACAGCTCCCAGGGTCTAAATCACCAGCCTGGGAGCACTTAGGGAGGGATCCAGGGCTTTAGCTGAATATGTAAGAGTGGAGGGCCCTGCTGGGCATAGGTGGAAGAAGAGATCCTTGACCTCATGAAGGCTGGACGCCCCAGGGGGTGGGAATTTTGAGGGTGGGGAGGTGGGAGTGGGGGGTAGATAGAGGTTACATCAACAGAGAAGAAGGAGGAGGGGTGAGGGGATTGGGGGTTCCTGGGTGGGTGGGGGATGGGGTAAGGGGACAACATATGAAATGTAAATAAAACATCCAATAAAATAAATTTAAAAAAAAGAAGTAGATGGAAAAAGGGAACTAGGTAAGAGAGGGGGTGAGGCAAGGACTGCAGATGGTGATCAGGTATGTGAGGAGGGGCAGGAGAGAGCTGGGAGTGAGAATGGAAATCAGTGGGGTGCATCTCTGGGACTAGCTGGAGGCCTGGGATAGGGAGGATAGGAGAGTCTATGGGGGTGAACCTAGCTGAGATTCCTACCAGAGGGGGATTGGGAGACTAAAGTGGCACCTCCTGTAGTCAGGAAAGATTTCTCAGAGGAGGGAAGGGGACATCAATCCTCCCACAAAACCTTCAATCCAAAATTTGTCTTGCCTACAAGATATACAGGGATGAAGATAGGGCAGAGACTGAGGGCAGAGATGCATGGGGTATGAAAGAACAAAAAGCATGGGACATGGTGATTACAAGGGAGGATCACAGGTCATAGGAGAGTTGGGGAAAGATGAAGAGAAGGAAAATCTACTAACACACATATTGTTTAAAAATGCCATCATGATATCTGACACCTTTCACACTAGCTTTAAAGTAAGATAAAATGGCTTTTAACTTAAAGCAGAAAAACAAGACCAACCAAAAAGTAAGTTAGTTCTTTCTTTCAACCATGTAGGACCCAGGGGCTAAACTTGGGTTTTCAGGCTTGGTGGTAAGCACTTTTACCGACTGACCCATCTTGCCAGCCTCATAGTCATGGTTCTTCCATATTTCTCATGACGACTGACCATTCCAAATAAGCCCTAGGACCCTTCTGTGTATTATAACAAAGTCTCTGGAAGTCACACTGTGTTTGAAATTATCCTATAGAAATACAGCATTTTTCTAAAGAATCAAAGATTTTATACTCTGCTTCAGAACAGAATGCCATTATTACACTTAAGAGAGAACTTAAAGAGTTGAAATGAGAAATAAAGTACCTGTGGTTTATTAGGTGAGCTTCTAGCTAGAGACACTTGTTGAGATTGGACCCCCAAGAGCCAAGGCAGACTCAAAATAGATGTTAAGCCATTGCTATACAACAAATGTTACATTTATTTTTCAGATTAAAGGAAATGAATGCCCCTTGGCAGAGACCAAAGGTCATTTTGACCAAAGCTACCTTCTTAAAGTTTTGTTTTCCAAAGTGGCTATAATTTAATAGTATCCAATATTAGTTTTGTGCTATGATCAATCAAAAAGTTTTGGTTTTTGTTGCAGGTGTTTTTGAGGACAATGAATAGTTATGGGAAAAGGGAAGAAAGGTCAGAGGTCAGTGGCATCATGTTAAATCCTCACTTTTTATGCATGTGAGAAATGTTTTATTCATCCTTATAATCTTCTAACTTTAAAATATTCTACTATGAAATATAGCCATTTTAGAATAGCTTAAAGGATTCCAAAGTCTTTTTCCTTAAGTCCAAGACATTAATGTTGAAAATTAATAAGCACTGTACTTTAAGCAAATGACTCACAGGTGTTGTCGCTATGAATAGACATAACTCTAGTATAAGAACCATTAGAGTAAATTGAATAACTTTAATGTAGAGAGAATTTGGACATATATCAGGTTTTATAAATCACATGCAAAAATTACACTTGGCAAGATCTTTGAATTCGTAAGTTATGATATAGACCTAGGCTGGGAAGATATCTGTGCCTCCCTGTAAGAAAATAAGAGATGCGATCTGAAATTTAAATTTTCAAAATTTCAAATACAATATTTTACTTAAATTTTAATGCATAGAGTAATATATTTAAATTTTCCATGTGGATATTTTTCTACCTATTCAGCATAACCAGAAATGTGTTGTTACTTTAATATTTAAAGAAATTATCATACCTCAAGTAAATAATGATCTCTAGACTTACCAAGGGAGAATACACTGGTTTCCAAATTTAAATTCCTGTTGTTCAGTGTCTATCAACTGAAATACTAAACAATTCAATATTTGAAAATACATGAGTATACTCAACAGAAGTTTAGATGAATAAATAGGAGAGAATTTATTAATAAACTTTATTTTATTTTCAGTGTAAATTAATTTATCATGAATTGGCCATATTCCCAGACAGAGAAATAGAAGCAATCATAAATTAACACTTGGGGATCTAAACTTGGGCCAACAAAATTCCAGTGATTCAGAACAAATAAACTAAAAGTCTTTTTTAAATCACAAAATATACTTGGCATTTTAAGTAATTATAGGTAATAAGTGACTCATTTTCTTAAAAAAGAGGGAAAGAGTAGGAAATAAATTCACAAGATTGTTTTCCCAAACACAATAGAGTAGTCATGTTAGCCAAGGGCACAGAAAACTATTTGATGCCTTCAACATGTAGTGTATCCTTTTACTGTTTAATGATTAGAGAATTAGCAAAACTTTACTGTAGGCCAAAATAGGAAAACAAAGGGAAATGAGAAACAAAAACCAGGTGTATTTTATGTGAAATCAGACAGACAATAGTGAAAAAGTATAGAAATTACTGGGTTAAAGGTCAATTTGTCTATTATCTGTACTTCATGTAAACTTTTATTGGCTTATATCAGTTGTACATAGTGATAGATTTCATAAAGATGTTTGACTGCAGTATAGCATCATTGCTCATCATTTCTCCCACTTTCCTCCTTTCCTCCTCACTTCTCACTAGTTCTTTTTGTTCTGCTGTTTTTACTTCTACTTTTATGTCATACCTTTATAATATATAGATATAGATCTATAGATATAGGTATAGATAGATATAGATATATAGATATAGATATAGACATGATATAGATATGATATAGATATGATATAGATATAGATATGATATAGATATATAGATACAGATATAGATATATAGATATAGATATAGGTATAGATAGCTATAGCTATAGCTAGATATTGATATAGATAGATAGATGATAGATAGATAGATAGATAGATAGATAGATAGATAGATAGATATGATCTGTGAATGAGGCATTTGCCTTTTTAGTTTGATTTACTCCATTCCTGCAAATGACATTTTTTTCCATTATGACTGAATAAAGCTCAATGGTTTATGTATTTTCTTTGCCTATTCTTTTGTTGACAAATGTCTAGAGTGATTCAATCACTTGACTTTTGTGAATAGTCCTGAACAACTATAAATATACAGATCTTTGTTGTGTGCTTAGAGTCCTGCAGATGTATACCCAAGAATGATATAGCTGAGTCATTTGGTAGTTTTATTTTCAGTTTTATGAAGAACGTCTATAGTGTGGTTTTGTCTTCTATAGTGACTTTAGAGAGTGGAAACTCCACGTTTATTCACTAAACTTCTCTTCTTTGCTCCTGTTCAATAGGAGCCACCATGACAACAGCCCCCTTTACCTGTTCACAGTCACAATCATAAGCAAGATCTCACCATAGCTTTTGACAACAGCCAGGCCACATAGGGTTGCACCTGTGTTGAGTTTTCCTGATTTTTGGAAAGCTCTTTCAAAATCTGTGTGGCGCTGCCCTTAGACCAGCCCAACATCTTACTCTGGTCTAGGCCATAAAGGGGTATAAACATATGTGAGCACTTGTATTTAATCTGACTAGAAGAAACACGCACACACACACACACACACACACACACACACACACACACCCCACAGAGTAAGATGCAATAGCTCCCTCTAGGGGATTCAAACAAATCACTTTATCTGACTCCTGGTGACCTTCAATAAACCTTGCAGTAAATCAGAACCGTCTTTTAAGGCCCTACTCCATAGGCTTTCTGAGAAAAATTTAATTACTAAGTATCTAAAAGAAAAGCATGTTATACATTTACTATGAAAGATTTGTCTATGAAATTTGGTATGTAAGAAATATCGATTACCTAGTTTACAAATAATAATCAAATATGCTATAATCTTTGTCATAAATTCTATAGCTAATAGATATCACAGAATACTTCTGTTGATTTTCACAGAACTTCTGTATCCATAGGCAACATGTGCATGTAATTGATGACAGAGAATGGTTCTGACATGATCATGAGTCACAGCATTTTTATATATGTAAGATAAAGATGAAGCATGAAGATAAGCTGAGCTTCACTCATTCGTCAATGGCTGACTTTTGTTCAGTTGGACAGTAGTATAAAACATTAGATATCTACTTGCATTTTTCTATGCTTTTTACTACAAAACAGCTGCAGACATGAAATACCTTAATCGCCAATATAATTGTTTTCTGGATTCTATCCTGAGATAGTTAAGTATAGACAAGTTATTATTTTAAATCTTAAGAATATGCAATTAAGAAAACAAAATAACAGCATAAAAACAAAACAAGCTTTGATTGGCTCCATTTGATGATTTATGGTATAGATGTTCCTGTGGTCAAGATCAAGTTTTCACTGTGGCGTCACTAAATGAAGGTTGAGAAGTAGTGGGAATAGCACGCTATTGTATAGTATCCTCCATATTGAAATCATCCACATAAAGAACTTCCAGAAAACAAAAAGCAGTGATGGATGGATAGTAACATTAACAGATAATTATAACCTTTGATAATTATAACCTTTATCATTACCTTTTAAAGTTCATTTGGGCATAGTGAGGTGTCTTAGTTGGTAAAATGCTTGTCTCAGAAGCTTGAGAATATGGTTTAACACCTATCATTGATGGAAGGGAAAGCCAGATATAATGGCATCTATCTGAAATCTCAGTGCTTAGGAGATGGAAACAGGGAGATGCTTAGAGCTGGCTGTCCATCTAGTCTAGACAAATCTGTGAGCTCTAGGTGCATTGATAGCACTTGTTTGAAAAAAAAAGTGGAGAATGATTGAGAAAAACACCAGTATTGACTCCTGTCTTCCATATATATATAAATACATACACACATATACAAGTAAGTTTACATAATTCAATTGTGATTATGGCTCAATGGCATTCAGTAATTAGTTTGATATTTCTGAAAATTTAGCAATCAACTCTCAAAAATTTATATGAACCAGTGCCAGAACACTACTACCTACTATTTTTTTATTTTTTATATTTATTTTATGTGTACGGGTGTTTTGCCTACATGTATGTCTGTGTACCACATGCATGTCTGTTGCCAGTGGTGATGTTTCAGAGCCTTCTGGAACTGAAGTTATATATGGTTGTGAGCCACCGTGTGGGTACTGAGAGTTGAGCCTTAGTACTCTGGAAGAACAGCCAGTGCTGTTTAACTACTGAGCCATCTCTCTAATCTCTATCTGCTACACATAATAAACTATTGTACAGTGATTTTCCAGAGGCAGTATGACCACTAGCACTCCAGTTCTTCTGCCAAGCTATATTTCATCATCAAAGTGGTGGGGGATAGGACTAAGTTTAGTTTGTTTCTTTGTCGGATAGGACTGTTTAGTTTGTTGCTTTGTCATAAAAGACTATACATTTGATAATTTTTCTCTATTTTTTCCTTTAGCATCTCTCCAAATTCATCTGACAAAGCTCAGTCTTGACAGAAAATAAAGACATTTTTTCTGATTGTAATGAATAAATGAGATTTGCGCATCCATATGTTTATTTATTCACAAGTGTCAACTTTTGTTTGTAGCTCTTCTAACTTGTCTCTAGCCCTCCTTTATAACCAGCCACTAACTGATTCACTGCCTTCACTGGTTTAGACAAAGAGAGCCTCTTTTCTTAGGACAAAGTGCTGTCCCTCAAAGAACTAGAAGGACCAGTGTAACATGGTTTGTTTGGGTCTTATATTAAGTTGTACATACAAACACCCACACTTGATTGTACACATATAAACAACACACACACACACACACACACACACACACACACACACACACACACGCACATTCACTCATACTGTTACTATGCAGGCCGACATTAACAGAGTTTGATTATTCTCTTTTCTCTTGCTTCCAGAAATTTCTCTTCTCTATCCATGTTGAGCTGTGTATCCTACCAATAACACTGAGAGTAAACCTTCCTGCAGCTAGTCCTCTGGTTCTGCATGGGCTGGAGGGACTGTGAGTCAGGGGCTCATGCTGGCAGCTGGGGCCTCATCTTCAGCAGACCCTGTCCCTACTGTGAAATTTAGAAATGTCCAAAGCAGAGATTCTTATCTTTCTAGTTTCTGAGAGAAGGTAGATCAACACTATTTATAGGGAGAAGGGCATTACAGGTATAGTGGAACTTCTTTCTCTCCTTTATCCTCTGGAACCGATTGAGTAGTTGAAAACCAAACTCCTTGCTTAATCAGATATCAGAGGCCATTGCTTTTCATAACTAGGTTCTAACAGGTCTATTTCCAAAAGCTACATGATCCCAGCAGAAACACAGGAGGAAGTGTGGACTCCAAAAGAGGCTGCTGCAGTCTGTGTTCTTTGAAACATACTGACTCAACAGCACACTTTCCAGGTTCATAGTTAGAAAGAAACTTCAACCCCCAGACATAGTTATTCAGTTAACAGGCTGGCAAACCAAGGATGGGTAAGACTCTGCTTAGAGCCTTACCAACCTAAAACATTGCTTTGTATAATGCATATTCCATGACAGGTAATGCAGGCATTCTTGTCAGAACTACTTAAGACAGGCTCAGTCTTGTTAATGAAATAAAAAAGGGAGAGAGGCAGAGAGCCTTTGGGGCTGCTTGGCAAGAAACTGACATGGGCCAAGAACAAGGAAATGGGCTGCTTGGCAGGAATATGACATTGACCAAGGACAAGGAAGTGAGCTTCAGGCAGGAATCTGACATTAGGCTAGATAAAAGAAGTAATTTCAGGTAGGACTCTAAACCTTAGTCTAGAAAAAAGAAGTAATTTAAGACAGGAATCTAAATTTTAGGCTAGAACAAGGGAGTAGGCTTTAGATATGAAAATGACTTTAATATGACTTAAATGACTTTAGATATGAAAATGGCAGGGAAGTAGGCTCAGATATTTTGGTCATCCTGATAAGCCCTTAGAAATTGTCATCATAGGAGTGATCTCATAATTGGGTTTAATGCCTTGCTTGTTCCTTGACTATTTGCATCTATTGTATTGCTAGCTCCTCAACCTAGAACTGACCTGAATATTTGCATGTAATTAAAATGGTATAAAGCAAAAAGAAGGAGGGGGATGGGATAGGGGACTCTAGGGAGGGAAAATGGGGAAAGGGGATGACATATGAAATGTAAATAAATAAAATTTCCAATGAAAAATTAATGTGTTAAAAAAAGAAAGAAACTTCAATTCTTCTAAATAGCTTGTCCTTTCTGTATCTAGCTACAGTCTTTCTAGCTTCATTGTTAGTTTTGCTGACTCTGGGTAGGTTGCTTGGTGCACCCACATCATTCTCTATTTTAGTACATCTCCAAGATTCATACAGCATCACTGTTTCCTTGTAGGTTTGCACAAAGAAAGTGATCAAGGTATGAGACCAGTATGTAAATAGCTGATAACCAGACAGGCTTCTGACTCTGGCGGAGATAACGAGCCGCAAGGCCATGATGATAATGGCTGACATACCCCAACAGGAGAGGAGCAGAGCTGTGATAAACCACACATTTTACTCTGCATCTTGTCACCATCCTCCAGAATTGAGCAGGAGGGAAGCCGAGAGGGTACACGGTACCAGTTCCCTCATTTAACAGAAGGGAAAGCTGAAGCCCAGTAGAGATTGGCCTAGACATGCCAAACAAGGAAGGCAAAGCAAAGTAGGAATTGGAAACTAGAATCATCTATTTCTAATTCATCCCTTGGCCAATCATCTTTTCCATGTTATATACTGGTAAATCTGATGATGTAATCTGCTTGAAAATCTATGCCTTTTCAGCTCAGGGGAAAAAGACCATTGGTGTGAAGACATGCTCACAATGATCTATGGTAGACACACCTACTTATTCAGCCTCTTAACTTGCAGATCTCAGAAATTTGAGTAAAAATGGAGCCACATATTGGAATCAGGTCTATTTCCAAAAGCTACATGATCCCAGCAGAAACACAGGAGGAAGTGTGGACTCCAAAAGAGGCTGCTGCAGTCTGTGTTCTTTGTAACATATTGACTCATATTGATTCACACTTTCCAGTTTGAATCCTGCTCAGATCCCATCTAAAGCGACTCTCAGGAGTTTGTTCTGAGCATGCAAGCATTTCACTAAAGGCAGGCTTCTGTTGATACTTCTACAAGTGACCGTAGGGAGTCTAAAACTTTGTTTCTTTTGTACTTACATGTATTTGCTTCCTGGCCTGGCCTTCTTTCTAAAATGCTACTTAATCTTAACTCTTCCATCAACATTTATCTTGATATTTCCCGTAACCATTTTAATCCTTGACTTCCTTTATTCCAAGATTAGTGTATAATTCTCTCAATTTTTAAAATACGCTGTATTTCTGGTTGTTCTTTTGCAAAGAAAGTCTCCAGTGGTAGAAGCTGGGTTTTGAATTTCCTTTGTATCTGAGAGTGACATTGAACTTGTGCTTGTCCTGTATCCACCATGCATGTGCTAGGATTACAGGTAGGTGCCACCCACCTTACTCAATATACTTAATTCAGTAGCTTTAAAACAGGAATTGCACATTATTCTTTTATGTAAAACATAGTAACCTATCAGCATCCTGAAGTTCTGAGTGCTTTGTCGTATACTGCAAAGCAAAATAAACAGTGCTTTCCTGCACGATATTTAGAGTATGTGAGAGGAGAAATGACTGTTACCTAATTATAATCTCATGGATTCAGATATAAATTAATGAACTATAATCAAAGTAATGTGTAAATCTTGTTGTTTAGGATATAGTCTTCAAACCAGTAGCATTATCAGCTTCTTGATAGGCTATCTAATCCTCCAGTGTCAGCCGTAAACACAGGTGCATATGAGCAACACTAAATGAATTCAGCGGGATATCTGTCTGTCTGTCTGTGTATATATAACAATAATAAATAAATAAAATGAGATATCATGAATTTGAGAGAGGGTGGCAACATGAGAGAAGTTATAGGGGGAGAGAGGGCAGAATTTATGGATATAAAACTTTAAAAAGGAAAAATGGAGGTCATAAGTTGGGTGGGGATGGAAGGAGACGTATTGGATCTGGGAGGAGTTGGGGTAAGTGGTGATTTTGATCAAAATGCTATGTATGTGATTTTAAAAGAATCAATAGATATCTTTTAAAATGATAAAATGGGAATTGCAGAATGTCTGGCCCAAGACTAGAATTTGATCAAATATAATTGCACCCAAGTCACCTGTTGATGTTAATTGGTATACCTCAAAGAGTGCAGATTTGGGACACAATGGGAGGGATACCTTTACCTCAGTGGTAGGTTATCATTGATAGCATCACAGAAGAAGCATCGTGTGCACTGGAAAGGGGAAAATGGATAACTTCCCCCAGAAGATACAGGCAGAGGACATAACACAAATAAGACACAAGGGTATCAAAGGGTATTCAGGGAATTCAATTAGCAGTTATGTAGCTAAACGGGTGAAGATGAAACTGAAAATATAGATTGGGGTGGCGTTTGGAGAAATCTTTTCTGCTATGCCAAAAACGATAGGTGATAAGTTCAGCAATTTCTTTAGAGGAACAAGAACATGCTCTCTCTTACCTGAAAAGAGACTGAATGTGAGAAAGTGCAATATATCACTTACTGTTGTTGTTGGGAACAAAAGTAACTTCAGGAATCAAGGGTTTATTCCAGCTCACAGATTGAGAGTACAGTCCATCATGGCAGAGAAGTCATGGCAGCAGGACCTTGAGGCAGCTGGTTACATCACATCCTGAGGGTGGGGGTGAGGAGAATGCTGGTGCTCAGCTGGCTTTCTGATCTTTGTTCACTTTGGGATCCCTTTCAGCACCACTCACACTTAATGGGGGTCTTTCCATCACAGTCACCCAAACTGGAACTCTGGACAAATCTCCGCCCAGAGATTTGTCTCCTAAGTGATTCCAGATCGTGTCACGTTGACAGAATTAACTATTGTGGTCTGAATGAGAATGGCCCACATATGTTCATATATTTGAATACTTTGAAGTTGGTGGAATTCTTTGGGAAGAATTAGGAAATGTGGCATCATTGGAGGAGGTGTGTCACTTTTGAAGTTTCAAAAGCCCATACCATTACAGTTGGCTATTTATCTGCCTCATGGTTGTTGTCTCAATATGTTAGCTCTTAGATACTGCTTCAGCATTGTGTGTGCCTGCCTGACTGCTGCATGCCCCCTGCCATGATATTCATGGACTCATCCTCTGAACAGTAAGCAAACCCCCAATTAAATACTTTCTTTTCTAAATTGCTTTAGTCATGGTGTCTCTTCAGAGTAATATAAAAGTAACTAAGACAACCTTCACATTAAACAATAACAAGAAGGCTGTAGGAGTTTATTGACATAATCTAGGTTAGCATGAAGAAGAATCAGAACTAAGGCAATGGCTGCAGGGATGTGTAATTTTAAGCTGTTATATTTGTAGCAATCTGTTATGTGGTAATGGATGACTAACACATATTTTAATACTTGAAAATGGGCTAGTGCTGAGTGACAGTAGTTGAGGAACCAAAGAGAAGGCAAAGGCTAGAAGACCTCTGAAAATGATGCATGATATAATTTAAATGGTCTTGTTAGGACACTTCATAGAAACCCAGTGAGAAGTGTATTATTGGAAAGTAGATTTAAAAATCCTTACCACTTAGCAACAGACAGAGCAAACTCATCTCCTGTAGTTATGAGGAAAGCAGAACTTTTAAGTGATGAGCATACAGATACAGCTAAGGAAGATCCCAAGCTAAGTGATGGAAGTGACACTTGCTTTCTTCCTGTTGTTTATGCTTCAGGAGAGAGACATAAATTGAAGGAGGTCTGTGGAATAGTAGGAATAATAATGGTAAAAACCAGGGCCTATGTGTTTGGAAATTTTCAGCTTTTCTAGGTGACCAAAGATATTTGAAGTTAAAAGTGTCACTATTGGGAGAGCATGGTTAAATGAGAAGTCTGAGCTTGCTGTCACATTTGCTAACATTTCTTAAAGAAGCGACAGCATTGTAATCGCCATCTCAGTTCCCCGAAGACTGACCTTCTATTAGTTCAGCATGTGCAGGTGCTTTCAGGGGATTCAGGATGTGTCTTCAATTCTTTCAATCAAACTAGAGGATGTTTAGAAACTTTACTGACATTTTTCCTCAGACACTGAAGAGTATCCAAGGATGGAGAATAGATTATTTGTGGGTGTTACCTTTGTATAATGGAGCAATTCCTTGTAAAATCTGCAGAAGGCCACAAAGTTTCTTAAAAGATTGTATCAGCAGAAAGAATGCCAGCTTGAACCAGGAAAGATGTGGGGAAGGTACAGAATTAGAGGAAGCTTCTGGACGCTTAACACTCTAATAATTAGAGGTCTGGGAGATGGCTCAGTGGGTTACATACTTGCTGTAAAAGTGTAAGGAGCAGAGTAAGCATACCCAGCACACATGTGAATGTCAGAACGGCATGGGATCCTGATTGTGATCCTAGCACTCAGATAGTGGGCGTGAGACTCCCCGAGTAGGTTACCTGGCTAGACTAGTCAACTCAGCGAGCTTATAAAGGACTGTGCTTCAATGTATATGATGAAGAATGATTGAGAACAATGTCCAAGACCAACCTCTGTTCCCCGCCTGCACCAGTACCCACATTTGTGAACACGAATACACCATACCTGAACATACATATACATATCCCACTTTAAAGTAGAATGTTTATATATTATGATGTATCCATCTTGGTGTTGCAATATGAGTGTGGTGAAAGCAAGTAATCTGTCTTTTTAGTTTCCCAGGTCCATAAATGGAGGGAAACTGTGTCCTAGCTATTGTACTTTACAAAGATTATACTCGGGAGCTTCGCTGGTACCCACACCTGATTCAGATGATGGACTATTGGCTTTTGATCTGATGCTATAATGAAATGAGACTCTGGGGAACTTTGCAAGGCAGTGAATGTATTGCTGGTAGGCAGTGTGTGAATCACTGAGCATCAGTGGTGGAGTCTGCTATGGAGAATTATAAGATAGCTCCAAATTTTCCATCCGCTATTATTCCCCAGCTATGTGATGCTTTTTTTCTGGGAGAACTTTCAGCAATACAACCTTTCTCTGCACCTGCACTTTTCCCTTTATATCTACATGGGGGCTTGGCCATGGCAGACAACATACTGCCATCTCTTGATTTTGATCCTATAATAAATTCTAACATCTTAATGTAGTTTACAAAACTTTCCAAATCTAATTCAGTAGGTCCCAACACTGGCAAAAGTACAAAAAAAATCTGTTCTTTCTACTTTATCTTGCCTGTGCTCCAACTTTATTCTCTATTTGTAGGACATTATTTGGAGCTATTTGTGGTAAATGTTTAACTGGTTTAAATGTTTAGCTGGTAACTCTCTGTAACAAATAGATAGATTTGTAGGTTAGTCAATTTCCACTGTATAAATACCTCAAATAAGAGTGAATTCAGTGAATATCACTGAATGCAGAGTTGGGAAGATATGTTAAAGACTGGCTTCCATGAGCTGGTGTGGACAAGCACCATCCTTCTAGGAAGACCAAGCCTGTATATGTAATGTATGTGACTGCTTGCTCTCAGCCCTCTCCCTGTACCCTTTTTCAACACTCTCGAGATCAAGTGTGTAAGTAAGGGTTTCTTCCCATGTTTGTATCCCATATGTCTATTCTGTACAGTACCTTCCTTCTGCTAGTTATATTTAATGTTAGTACTCTATGTCTGTCTTTTCTGTTCATCTACTTGTGAGGTCAAGGACCATGTCTTTCTTATTTAACATGTCTCCATCAACCAGCAGTGTTTGGTACCTTGTATATTTGAAGGAAATTTTGTTTCCTTTATCCCTTTGGGACCTCTACTTTGCAGAGATAAGAGGTCTTGTCTTTGCTGAGTGAAAGTGGAGAGATTAAGAACTTTAATGCATTGGAGTAGCTAGCCACTGTGAGAATGATAATCAATACTAACTATGGATATGTGGTAGACAATTTTCTCGTTACTCTAAAATACCTAGCACAAATATTGAAAACTTTATTTTTAGAATTTCAGAGTTGTCAGTCCATCAGAACATGGAGGATATAATAGCCAAATAGTACACATCATGGTGACCAGGAAGCAAAGGAGAGAAATATAGGAAAATATGGTACCAAAGACCAAAGAAGTATTGTCCAATGGATACTTCATTCAGTTAGGTCTACCTCCCACTTTGCATCATCCTCTAATAATACCATCACCTTGTGAACCAGTCACAGGATGAATTCACTGGTTACAGCAAATTCTTTATGAGCCAACCATCTCTGAAAACATCAGATAGACCCTGAAGTGTTCTTTACTAACCACTTAGGATCTCTTAAGTCATTGATAATAACATTGAGAGTGACAATACAGGAAGATAATGCATTGTTTGCCAACCCTTGATTCCACACAATGGTAAAAGTTGCAAATAAACACAAAGAATATGGAATTGTAAACAACTGGTATTTATGATCACAGAAAGCTAGAAAATGGGTTTGACCACTGTTTGGGAATGATTTTATTTTTTCCTTGGGAACCAGATGAGCTGGGAACCACCTAAGCTGAAGCTATATCTGCACCTGGCTCTGGGAAGGTATCTGGTTGTCTCATAGACATCTTGTGACATCCAGAAGCTACCTCCTCAGAAGCTGCTTTCATCATTCATCATGGAGCTCAGCAATTTCCTGATAAATGACTAGTGATTTTCATTTGCTTGGGGAAAACTGACACGATCTAGGTCCTCTACTGTTTCATTCAGATTCCTATTACTTCTTACTTATCCAGTTTTGTTTATCTGACAAAATCCTATGTATACTTAAATACCCTATATGTACCTTTTTTTCTAGGAAAGTCTTTCTGTTTGAGTGAATGTAGACAAAGTCTCTTGTGCATCCTTCAAGGATAGAGTTTATCCTTTGGCTATAATTGCATCCTTGCTTATGTCACAAACACTTATGGCAAACTTCTGGAACAAAATGTAATATAAAGCAAAATGACTGTAGCCTCTCTGTCAGTGCCTGAGAATAGATAACAAGTAATCCAAATAATAAGTTAAAATGAAATGATGACTGAAAGGTATATTCTTTTAAAATCCAATGAGAAATAAATATAACCTAGATATGAGCATGGTAGCCTCTGAAGGTTTCCCAAAGGAAGCAATGCTTAGCTGAGATGTGAAAGACGAGTGAGTTAACTGGGAATAGACTACATAAAGAAACTCTATCCCAGGGCAACATCCTGTAGAAAGATCCTGTGTCTGGATGACCATGCTGAATGTAGCACACTGAAAGAAGGTTAGTCAGTATAGTTGGAGTTCACTGGGAGGTAGGGAGTACATGTAAGTAATGGAGCTGAAGCAATAGTCAGCTGGTACATCATTGCAATTTTGTAGATTATGCTAAAGGCATTGTGCAAGACAACATATTGTTGGCACTGATTATGTAGGCAAGACACCACTCCTGTGAACTTCTTAGATCTACAGATGAGCCAAGCTCTCCAGGAAGTCCCTAAAGTACCCCTCTTTATGGAAACCATTAATCTTATCATTGTGCTGGCAAGTCTAAGTGAGAAAGATGAGTCCAGACTTATAGTGCTTGGCTCAGGGCCCTGCCTGAGACAAGGGCGAGACATTTGTTAGCTCTACCCATCACATCAGTGCAGCGGTAGCTACAGAAATACCCAGAAAAGTTTCACTAACCAAAGCTATTTCTGGGGATTGAAATAGTTGAAGAACTTTATTTCCTACCCCAAGTTATGTTTTTGACATGGAGTAGATAGAAGTCTAGGGTAAACACAGCTAATATATCTCATAGAAAACCAAGCTTGGTTGGACTAGCTATCAATTTCACAGTGAAGAGAAAAAGTTATTTTATTTACACACCTGACAGTTAATATCCTGTCTTTATGGAGATTGGTCTTCAGCTGGAGGATCAGCTCAAGAGAGAATCCCGGGCAAACCACATGAAGTACTAGAGCAGAAAATGAGCTCTGTTGAGTCATGGGATGATTTTGTCAAGAACTAGACTGATCCAGAAATGGAATTAGGTACCCGTGGTGTTTTGAATGAGAATAGTCTCCATAGGTTCATATGTTTGAATGTTTGGACACCAGTTAGAGTAATTGTTTGGAAAAGGTTAGGAGGTGTGGTCTTGTTGGAGAAAGTATGCCACTGAGGGTGGGCTTTGATGTTTTAAAAGCCTATGCCTATCCCAATCTCGGTCTGTCTGTCTCTTTCTGTTTCTTTCTCTCTCTGCCTGTCTCTCTACCACTGTCTCTCTGTCTCTCTCTCTCTGTGTGTGTGTGTGTGTGTGTGTATGTGTGTGTGTATGTGTGTATGTGTGTGTGTGTGTATGTATGTATGTGTGTGTGTGTGTGTGTGTACATGCGTGCTGGATATGTATCAGTGTGTAAAGCTCTCACTATTGCTCCAGCGCCATGCCTGTCTGCTTTCTACAGTATTAATCATGGACTAAGCCTATAAAACTGCGAGCAAGCCTCCAGTTAAATGCTGCTCTTTGTAAGAGTTGCCTTGGTTCTGGTGTTTCTTCACAGCAATTGAACACTTAACTAAGACAGTATCTCAGAAAACACCTCACATTTTCAAAAATTAACCAGAAGATGACTTGGGAAATGCTCTTGATGTGGGTTGGTCTATATGATCATAAACATTTCTTCTTACTGTGAGGACCTTAGAGTCAAAAAGGTGACTTGAAGCAGCTGCCATAGGATAGAAAGAGATGAGACATCAGAAGGGAAGGATGGTGCTGATAAAAAGCACTCACTACTAAGAACAAAAGGATTTAACTTCATGTGGAGTAGAATCCACTTCTGCCATTGCATTTTATCATGGGCTTATGGACCAGGAAGTAGGTAAGAGGATTCCGAGCTGTCATTTCTGGAAATAATGACCTCCAGCTTGAACTTGGATTTTTATATCCAGCAAACTCAATAGGATGTGCTTTTGATATTTGAGGGGTTGAGCTGGAGTTATCTCAGTTTGGAAGGGTATTTACTTGACTCTTGTGTTGTAACATATTATTTTTAGAACTTAACAGTTCAAAATAGCAGATACTTCATTGCAGTTTCCCAAAGTCAGCAATCTGAGAGAGGCTCAGTAAGGGTGGTTCTGTTTTATGAAGATGCAGCCAAATGCTAATGTAGGACTGGAATCATCGGTGGGTTCACAGGGCTGGAGAGTTCACATCTGACCTCACATGCTGGTGTGAGAAGGGTGATACCTGGCAACTGTCCAGAGACTGATCCCTGGCTTACTTGATGTGGCATATGGCATTCTACACATCTAGAATGACCTAGAATTGATACAAATATGAGAAAGCACATGAAAATATAGTGTTCTAAAAGGAATTGGAACTGGAATATAGACATAGAGATCAATTACAACTAAATAATAAGCAGATGATCTATTGAGTTAAAATGGGCAACATATTTAAGCAAAACTAGCAAAACTAATGAGTTGTCAATAAATATACAGGATAATTATCAGGAGTGAGAATTTAGAGTTCGATGATATACTATTACAAAAATCATAGGCATAGCTAAAATTAAAACAAAACAAAACCCTGAAAACAACAAGCACTGGAAGGCTGTATAAAATAGAAAGGTCATTTTTTTCTGCTGGGAATGTGAAACAGCAGAATCATCAGAAATCAGTTTAGTTGTTATGACCAGTGGGAACATAACTCACAAGTATTCACTCGGGAGAAATAGCTTCACCTGTTCCTTTGTAAGTGTTTATAAGACAATCACTCAGAATAACCAAGACCTGAATCAAATCAAGAGTCAGTCCAACATGCTGTGGTATACAATGGAATGCTACTTAACCTCTCTCACTGAAGTCTTCAAAATTTAATGCATAACAAATCCCTCAAATATCCATATATTGATTGTATAACAATACAAATAAATCTTGTGTATATTATGCTAATAAAGAAGCAAGCTAGAGGCAAGAGGGTACATGTACTTCTTGTCTGTTTTTCTTTCTTTTGCATATCTGTCTGTCTGCCTGACTGCCTGTCTATCGTCTATCTGCTATCCATCGAGTTTATCTAAAGATGAGTCCAAAGTGATAGAAATTGGGTAAATAATTTCTTGGATAGTAGTTTAGGAATGGTGACTTCAGGGTGGTGTAGAGAATATTCTGTAATAATAAAAACACTCTGTAGCTTTCTTATGATAATTATATGAATTTATGCACTATATCTATGTTTCATGAAAGTTGGCTTTTTAAATAAGAAATATCTATTGTATAATATTAGAAAGGCAAAAGATAAATCACAAGAACAAAGTGGCCTCTGGAAACTTTATTGGCTTATTTTAGTTTCCTCAGATTATCTTTATAAAATAACATGCAAAACAATGAAATTAATCACTATAATTACATATATAGATTATATTTAGATAAACTACTCTAGATTTGAATTTCTATCATGGGAAAAATACTTTAAATTTGTTTAAAATATGTATGGCAAATGATCTTATTATAAGCATTTATATAAGGTCTTAATAAATTTCCCAAATGAAATATTGTCGAGGCAACTTTATCAAAACACAGTACCAAAACCTATATTTGAAAGATTGACGTATAATTTTTAAATTATTTTAAATCATAAAGTGATCTACCTAATCTTAAGCTAGAAATCAGAACAAAAGTTTTAATCTAAAATAGCCAATACCAAATGGTCATCCCTGTAAACATACATGAAGGCGACATTAACCCGAGCAGGTAATATTTCAAATATAAATATACTTATGTGTACATACATGCACATACAACAAGGAATGGAAAAAGAGGCCACAGATTTGAATGAGCATAGATGCATACATGATAAGGTTCAGAGGGACGAAAGAGAAGTGAGAAAAGTTGTAATTTTATGATAAGCTAAAACTAGAAAAACAAAATTAGTACATCTCAAGATACTATTGTTAAAAATAAACTCAGGGTAAAAAAAAACTAAATATTTTTACAGTTAATTCATTAATTAATTATCAGAGGCCTACAATGTTCTAGGAACTTTTATAAATTTAAGGGAAATAGTTATAAATATATATGACTTATCTTTTCAATTATATGCTAGTAGAAGAACACAGAAAAGAAATAATACACTTATTTATTTTAGAAAGTGATACATTCTGTAAGTAAAAATAAATCTTTTTTTTTTACCAAAATAATGTATTTTAATGAGTGGTTTTAAAAAACTTTTATAAAAGAAATAATTTAATTTGGACCTGCTTATAATTTTAGAGGTTTAGTTCATTATCAGCATTGTGGGTAGCATGGCAGCACAAAGGCAGGCATGGTGCTGGAGAAGGAGCTTAGAATTCTATATCCAGATCAGCAGGCACTAAGAAGAAAGAGACACTGGGCCTGGATTGACATTTGAAACCACAAAGCCTACCCACCCCCAGTGACACACTTCCTCCAACAAGGCCACACCTCTGAATGCCTGTCAAGTAGAATCACTCCCTAATAACAAAGCATTGAAATATATGAGCCTATGGGGACCTTTCCTAGTCAAACTACCACATTCCACTTCCTAACACTCATAGGCTTGAAGTCATGTATATCATGATACAAAAATTACATTCACTCCAAATTAAAAGTTCCCATAGTCTATCACAGTCTCAACACTGTTTAAAAGTTCAAAGTTCAAAGTCTCTTTAGAGACTCATGATGATCTCTTAACTGTAATGTCCTGTAAAATCAAAATGAAAAAGCAGACCACATAGCTCCAACATACAATTACACAGAATGCACATCACCATTTCAAAAGGGAGGAAAGGAAGCACAGTAAGGAAATACTGGATGGAGGCAAGACTGAAACCCAGCAGGACAAACTTCAAATTCTGAATCTCCATGACTGATATCAAAAGGCTCTTCAGATTTCCAATTTAGCTTTGTTGACTGCAACACACCTCTTCCTCTTGGTCTGGTTCCACTCCCTGTTAGCAGCTCTCCTCTGAAGGTATCCCACAGCTCTGTCATCTCTAACTTCTTGGGGTCTCCAGTGAAATCCAGGCTTCACCTTTACAGCTTCATGCCATTCCTCTCTGGGACTCCATGCAGGGACATCCCTGACACATGCCTGGCCTCTTCAACTTTCCTTAGTCATAAAATGTTATTCAACAACCCCTTTCCGGTATCCTTGACTCTAAAACCAGAACCACATGGTCAAAGCTGCCAAACTCTGCTGCTTGTTGGATCTGGAACATGAACCCCTCATTCAATTACATCTTAACCAGCTCTCTGGTATTTTTTTTTTTTTTTTGTCTTCCTTCACTACCTAAGCTGGTTTTCCTAAAACCCATTCAAATATATGTTCAACAGCTTTCTATCTTCCTTCCTTATCTTTTTTTTTTTGATAACTTTTGGTTGAAAGTTGATTTTATTCCATATTAGAATGGCTACTCCAGCTTGTTTCTTTGGACCATTTGCTAGGAAAATTGTTTTCCAACCCTTTACTCTGAGGTAGTATCTGTCTTTGTCACTGAGGTGCACTTCTTGTATGCAGCAAAATGCTGGATCCTATTTACATATTCAGTCTGTTAGTCTTTGTCTTTTTATTGGGGAATTGAGTCCATTGATGTTAAGAGATATTAAGTAACAGTGATTGTTGCTTCCTGTTATCTTTGTTGTTAGAGGTGGAATTATGTTTGTGTGGCTATCTTCTTTTGGGTTTATTGAAAGAAGATTACTTTCTTGCTTTTCCTAGGATATAGTTTCCCTCCTTGTATTGGAGTTTTCTATCGATTATCCTTTGTAGGGCTGGGTTTCTGGAAAGGTATTGTATAAATTTGGTTTTGTTATGGAATATCTTGGTTTCTCCATCTATGGTAATTGAGAGTTTTGCTGGGTATAATAGCCTTGGATGGCATTTGTGTTTTCTTAAGACCTGTATGACATCTGTCCAGGATCTTCTAGCTTTCATAGTCTCTGTTGAGAAGTCTGGTATAATTCTGATAGATTTGCCTTTTTTCCATTACTGCTTTTAATACTCTTTCTTTGTTTTGTGAATTTGGTGTTTTGACTATTATGTGACAGGAGGAATTTCTTTTCTGGTCTAGTCTATTTGGAGTTCTATAGGCTTCTTGTATGTTTATGGGCATCTCTTCCCTTAGGTTAGGGAACTTTTCTTCTATAATTTTGTTAAAGATATTTACTGGCCCTTTAAGTTGTGAATCTTCACTCTCTTCTATACCTATTATCCTTAGGTTTGGTCTTCTCATTGTGTCCTAGATTTCCTGGATGTTTTGGGTAGGAACTTTTTGCACTTTGCGTTTTCTTTGTCAATTGTGTCAATATTTTCTATGGTATCTTCTGCACCTGAGATTCTCTTCTATCTCTTGTATTCTGTTGGTGATCCTTGTGTCTATGATTCCTGATTTCTTTCCTAGGTTTACTATCTCCAGGGTTGTCTCCTTTATTGTTTCTATTTTACGTTTTTAGATCCTGGATGGTTTTGTTCAATTCCTTCATCTGTTTGGTTGTGTTTTTCTGTAATTCTTTAAAGGACTTTTGTGTTTCCTCTTTAAGGGCTTCTACCTGTTTACCTGTGTTCTTCTGTATTTCTTTAAGGGAGTTATTTATGTCCTTCTTAAAGTCCTCTATCATCATCATGAGATGTGGTTTTAAATCAGAGTTTTGCTTTTCTGGTGTATTGGGGTATCCAGGGCTCACTGTAGTGGGAGAACTGGGTTCTGATGTTGCCAGGTATCCAGGGCTCACTGCAGTGGGAGAACTGGGTTCTGATGATGCCAAGTATCCATGGCTTCTGTTGCTTATGTTCTTGTCCTTGCCTCTCACCATCTGGATATCTCTGATGTTAGCTGGTCTTGCTGTCTCTGGCTGTGGCTTGTTCCTCCTGTAAGCCTATGTGTCAGCACTCCTGGTAGACCATTCTCTCAGGGAGGAATTTGGGTATGGAGAGCTTTGGCACAGGGTCAGCTCTGGGAGCAGATGGAAACTGGAAGGATCCTATCCCAGGCTGTTCCTTTGTTCCTGTGTTCTGATGGCTCTGGGAACATCCCTCTTGGGCCAGGATTTTGAGCAGAAGTTGTGATCTTACCTGTGTTCACAGGTGTGTCAGCACTCCTAGGAGACCAGCTCCCTTCCAGTGGTATTTGGGTATGGAGAACTGTGGCACAGGGTCAGCTCCCGGTGCAGACATAAACTGGAAGCAAAATAAATCTTAATATAGTAGCTAGCACATGAGCAGAGATGGCAAGTTATTTTGTATGCTGAAGGCATCTCTGAAAAGTTGGTATTTAGGCAGTCTTGAAGGAAGAGAGAATATCTGGTGTCAGTCCTGTCACATTGAGCCAGTCATTCAAATGGAGATAGCCTGTTACAGGCAGAAGGTGTGGAATACATATTTCTAAAAAGTCACCAAGGAAATAGAAGTGGATTAGGCATTGGCAAAAAGAAAGGTCGAGGGAATGGTTTGGGGTCAGATTGTGTGCCATCTGTAAGGCCACTGTGAGTAGACTGAGGGAGTTTTAGAAGGCTTTGCATAGAGGATATACAAGCACTGAAAAGGTTTACTCCAGTGTATTCCCTGTATCCATCTGCTCATTCTGTTGTAAAGAATCCCACTGGCTGAGTGGCTTAAACAACAGACTCTAGTGTCACATCTGAAGGCTATGAGTCCAAAACTACAGTATCCATGTTAGTATTTGCTAAGGCCTCTTTTCCTGGATCACTGTGTCCTCAGCTGGAACCTTCTCTGTGTATAAGGAGGAGTGACAAAAAGCATTACCCTTCTTAAAAGGATAGTAGTTCAATCAAATTGGGACCCTACTCTTGTCACCCCACTTTACCTTAAATAGATTCTAAAATGCTCTATCTTCAAATGTAGTCACTTTATTGGGTTAAGGTATCCACAGATAAACTTGAGAAAGACACAGTTAAACCTTCCAAATCTTATGAAGTACTTTTATGTTGTCACAATAACACAAGAATGAGGTCAAGGTTAGTAGATTATGAAGATTACATTTTCCTGCTAGTAGATTTCTGAGCAGTTGCTGGAGGTGAACTCAAGTAGTGCTGGCTGGAATTAAATATAAGGCTGAAGGTTAGAAATTAGCTCCAGATCTCTTTTTGAATACTATAACTTTGCAAACCACGAGGCTGGGTGTGTTCTTTCCATGACAACAAAGAAAACTCAAGAGCACAAAATTCAACTACACAAACACATTTTAGACTCCTATTTGTCTTTAGACAACAATATTCTTTTAGCTATGACAGGTCATATGGTCAAGCCTAGAGTCTTTGAAGAGCAGGGGAGTCAACTTTACCTATCCATGAGGTCATGGCAGGATGACAGTACATAATAATTCTGTAGCATGGTGAAGGGTCGAGAGCATTTATTCATTTAGCCACAGCATACACAGTGCATCCCTGACTGGATTTTTTCTTTTTTCTTTCTTATTTTTTTATTGGATATTTTATGTATTTACATTTCTTTTTTTATATAATTTATTTTTTCTCAAATCGTAATTCATTTACACAGGGGTTATAAACACAGAAAGGCAGGATGTGGGGAAGGGAATGACAATGGAGTGTAGGTGTTCAGGGGGAATAAAAATATCTTCATAACCGGGTATCGGCTGGGTGAAGGTTCAGGGAACAAGTCACTATGACTCTGCCTATGACTCGCTTGTCCTTATCTAAGTTGGTATTGTTTGCCAAGGCTACCTATTTACAAGGTCTATGACTACTCAGGCTGGTAAATTTCCACAAAAGCTGCCTGTTTACATTAGCTTATTGCCATCTGTTTCAATGTTTTTCCACAGAGACCCAAGACTTGGTGTTAGTATACATGTATGACAGGCCTATTGCTAATTTTAGGCCTATGGCTGATTTTAGGCTTTCAGTGTGTAAGCAGGGCTGCCCCTGACATCTCCTCCCTTCTCTAAGTATAGAAGGGTTGTGGCAATTCTAAACTTGCGAAGGCGGGGATAGAGGCCTGACCTCCAGTATTTGAAGGGGACCTTGTAATGACTCCAGTCACCCTGTAGTTGTCCAGTGAGGCATGAGAGCCATACCCATCCCGATGTCTTTTTCCTGGAGAGGGGATACTTTTGACATCAACCCCTATGCAGTCAGGCTTGTCCCTCAGGATACCCAGATAGATATTTTTATCTTTTATTTATATTCACTTGCAGAGCTTAGCCTCACAGCCCACGCAAGAATTCAGATCGCCTGTCAGAGGGGGTTCTGGGTGGCCCCTCTCTGCTTGGTCTAGGGGCAGAAGTCCCCCCTTTTAGGTTGGGTGGAGATGGGTTTTGGAAACACCCTGTATAAACTAACAACCTCATCTTGAGTCTCGTGGTCCTCCATAGCTAACTTATGATAATGTGTCTGAGTAGGTTTTGCTACTGAATTATTTATCTGTTGTATCACAGAGTTAGTCCGCCTATTTGAGGGCCAGGGACCAGCAGAAAAAAGCAAAAAGAACCCAAATAATGGTCCCAAGATGGGAGGAAATAGGGTTGACAACCTTGGAGAGGCTGAAAACCAATTCTTGTACCAGCATTCATCTGTCTCTTTCTGTCTCTGATTTTTCTTAGGATCTTCACTGCCTATTTCATGCTCTCTTTAACCCTCCTTGTCTTGTCTATGTAAAGGCAACCTTCTTCTTTAAGGGCTGTACACAGTCAAGAGCTGTACACAGCCTTTTCTA
This sequence comes from Grammomys surdaster, assembly GCF_004785775.1. Lineage (NCBI taxonomy): Eukaryota > Metazoa > Chordata > Mammalia > Rodentia > Muridae > Grammomys > Grammomys surdaster. The sequence continues at coordinate 4,002,698 of NW_021604749.1, read as the reverse complement.
TTGTAATAGAGTAAATCAAGTCCAATAAGGATCTTTGCGATTTTAGGAGGTCTCTTCAGACAGTGAAACGAGGGATTTCTTCAGATTAGTGATGTCAATCTCTAGATGTTTGATCTTCTTATCAGTGGCCCTTCAAAGGTCTGAGTAGTATAAGTTTGGAGGCCAGCATCTGGATTAGAACTTCTAACAGCAGACATCATGAGTGATTCATTTTTACCTGGAAAGGAAAAAAGAAGGGAATTCTCAGGGATATTTCTCTTCCCTGGATGTAAATTGTTATTCATCGTATTTATGGTTGGGCCTGGCTTTGTGGGGGGTATCTATTTTTTTCCATTAATCTTTTTGGTAGCCAGTTAGCTGTGCCTTCTGTGGTATCAGACAGGCATATCAATCCTTTGCCCCATAAGGGAACTGGGTCTGGGCCATTCCCTTTAAGGGTAAGAGGGTCCTTCCCCATATCTGTGGCAGAGTTTTGTTGGTCTCAGTGGTGCCAGAGGCAGTCAGCAGCAGATTTGCCATGAGCTTTCAGCTTTAGAGAGATAAAAGTGAACACGGCATGATGGAGAGTATTTCAGGGGGACTCCTTCTGAGGGTGTACTGTTCCCCCTCTTTTCTTTTAAAGCCAATTTTTCAGAGTTCTTGTAAAATCAGGGCAGAAGTGCCAACAGTTGCTCCTTCCACACTCAGAGAGTCATGAAGACCCTAAAGGTATATTCTTTTGCTTTAGGGTTTAATGTTCTATAGATATCTGTTAAGTCCATTTGGTTAATAACTTCTGTTAGTTTCACTGTATCTCTATTTAGTTTCTGTTTCCATGATCTATCCATTGCTGAGAGTGGGGTGTTGAAGTCTCCCACTATTATTGTGTGAGGTGCAATGTGTGTTTTGAGCTTTAGTAAGGTTTCTTTTATGAAAGTCGATGCTCTTGTATTTGGCGCATAGATATTCAGAATTGAGAGTTCATGTTGGTTGACTTTTCCTTTGACAAGTATGAAATGCCCTTCCTTATCCTTTTTGATAGCTTTAAGTTGAAAGTCGATTTTATTCGATATTAGAATGGCTACTCCCGCTTGTTTCTTAGGGCCATTTGCTTGAAAATTTGTTTTCCAACCTTTTACTCTAAGGTAGTGTTTGTCTTTGTCGCTGAGGTGGGTTTCCTGTAAGGAGCAAAAAGTTGGGTCCTGTTTGCGTATCCAGTCCGTTAGCCTATGCCTTTTTATTTGAGAATTGAGTCCATTGATGTTAAGAGATATTAAGGAGAGGGTGTTGTTGCTTCCTGTCATTTTTGCTAATAGTGGAGACATCGTTTGTGTGGTTATCTTCTTTTGGGTTTGATGGAAAAGGATTATTTTCTTGCTCTTTCTAGGGTATGATTGCCCTCCTTGTATTGGAGCTTTCCTGCTATTATCCTTTGTAGTGCTGGATTTGTGGGAAGATACTGTGTAAATTCGGTTTTGTCATGGAATATCTTGGTTTCTCCGTCTATGGTAATTGAGAGTTTTGCTGGGTAAAGTAGCCTGGGCTGACAATTATGTTCTCTTAGGGTCTGTATAATATTTGTCCAGGATCTTCTGGCTTTTATAGTATCTGGTGAGAAGTCAGGTGTAATTCTGATAGGTTTGCCTTTATATGTTACTTGGCCTTTTTCCTTTACTGCTTTTAAAATTCTTTCTTTGTTTTGTGCATTTTGTGTCTTGATTATTATGTGATGGGAGGTATTTCTTTTTTGATCTAGTCTGTTTGGCATTCTGTAGGCTTCTTGTGTGATTATGGGCATCTCATTCCTTAGGTTAGGGAAGTTTTCCTCAATAATTTTGTTGAAGATATTTACTGGCCCTTTAATTTGGGAATCTTTACTCTCATCTATACCTATTATCCTTAGGTTTGGTCTTCTCATTGCATCCTGGATTTCTTGGATGTTTTGTGTTAAGAACTTTTTGCATTTTGTGTTTTCTTTGACAGTTGTGTCATTATTTTCTAAGGTATCTTCTGCACCTGAGATTCTTTCTTCTATCTCTTGTATTCTGTTGGTGATGCTTGTGTCTATGACTCCTGATTTCTTTCTTAGGTTTTCTATCTCCAGGGTATCCTCCCTTTGTGATTTCTTTATTGTTTCTACTTCCATTTTTATGTCCTGGATGGTTTTGTTCAATTCCTTCATCTGTTTGTCTGTGTTTTCTTGTAATTCTTTAAAGGATTTTTGTGTTTCTTTAAGGACTTCATCCTGTTTTCCTGTGTACTCCTCAAGGTTTTTGATAGTGTTATTTATTTCCTTCTTATAGTTCTCTATCATCATCATTAGAAGTGATTTTAGATCTGGTTCTTGCTTTCCTGGTGATATGGGGAGTTCAGGACTTTCTAATGTGGGAGAACTAGGTTCTGATGATGGCAAGTACCTTGGGTTGCTGGTGCTTGTGTTCTTGAGCTTTCATTTTGCCATCTGGATCACCTTTGTGCTATCTGTGCTGTCTCTGACTGGGGCCTGTCTTTCCTATTATCTAGGTTGTGTCAGAATTGTTTGGGATCGGTTTTGCTGCTGGGGTTAGAGCTGAGGCCCAAGATCTGCTCCGTGCTCAGGTGGAAACCAGAAGGGGCCCGGGCTCCAGGTCAGGAGTGGATTCCTGGGTCCCAGTGGTTGCCGGTTGCTCCCTGATTGGAGCAAGTATTGCCGCTTTCTAGCTTGTGTTAGAGCTTCTGGGAGCCCCACTTCCTCTGGGTTCTGAGAGATTGGGTGCAGATCTGATTCCTGGGATTTGCCGAGTGCTTGGGCTCAGGCCGGAAGGAACCCGTGCTCCGGGCCAGGAGTAAGTTCCTGGGTCCCAGTGGGCCCTGGTTGCTCCCTGTTTGGGTGCAAGTATTGCTGTCTCCTAGCCTAAGATACTACTTGGGTTAGAGCTCCTGAGAGGCCCACTTCCTCTGGGTTCTGAGAGATTGAGTGCAGAGCTGACTCCTGGGATCTGCTCAGGCCCAGAATGGAAGGAACCCGCGCCCCGGGCCAGGAGTGAATCCCTGGGTCCCAGTGGGTCCCAGTTGCTCCCTGTTTGGGGGCAAGTGCTGCTTTTTCCTTACCTGGGATGCTACCTGAGTTCAAGTTCCTGGGAGTCCCTCTTTCTCTCGGTTTTCTGGGGTTGGGTACAGAGCTGCACCCTGTGACCTGCTCTATGCTCGGCCCCAGACCAGAAGTCCCTGTATTTACATTTCAAATGTTATAGCCCCTTTCCTGGTTTTCCCTCTGGAATGCTCCTATCCCATTCCCTTCCCCCTGCTTTTGTGAGGATGGTCCCCACCCACCTCACTGTCTTGGCATTCCCATACACTGGGAAATCAAGCCTTCACAGGACCAAGGGCCTCTCCTCCCATTGATGTCCGACAAGGCCATCCTCTGCTACATATGTGGCTGGAGCCATGGGTTGCTCCATGTGTACTCTTTGGTTGGTGGTAGTCCCTGTGACCTCTGTGGGGGGGGTGTCTGGTTGGTTGATATTGTTGTTCTTCCTATGGGGTTGCAAACCCCTTCAGCTCCTTCAGTCCTTTCTCTAACTCCTCCATTGCATCCCTGACTGTTTATTGGCATTAGAAGACTTCTCTTTCCTGTGATGGTCCATGTAGCATGTGAAGACTAAACAGTGTTGCTGCATCCACACTGAAAGTAATTGTTCCTATAGTGTGATATCACCTGCTATGCTGCTGATATCTATTGATTCTTAGGTTTCTGGGCCACTGGACCTGATGCTGTTTGAGAGTTAGAGGTAATTATTCTTGCACTCTGTGGACACCTGAGCCATCTTGAAAGTATCCATAGGTTTCTAGTATGAATTCAGTGTAAGTATGAAGTAACTCTAGGTACAAGACTATTAAAATATTTTTTGTTTTCCTTACTTTTAACTTATTTGCCTAATCATAGGTATCATGCCTAGTGTGTTCCTTGCCTTTCTGCTGACCATAATTAATCAAATGAATAAGAAGGATCGAGTTAGATTGTGTACAAACTTAAGTAGTATACAATGACTTTACCAGGAAAACAGAATTATTAACAAACTCAGGGACACTGAAGATTCACTGAAGATGGCAATTGAAGAATTTATTATCCGAGAGATAACTGAGAGTATCTTGGGCAATTAAGATTGAGGAAAACCAGACCAGAAGAAAGCTAAGACTTGACCACAAGCATAAACGGCAAGATTTAACTACATCATTCACTCACCAATTCACTATTTGTTGAGTGCTGCCTTACTCCAGGCACAATATTCTGTATCTTGCATAAGAGCAATTAATAAAATGAACATATCACTAGTGATATGTACCTTGTTGATGGTGAAGGGCACAAACAGTAAACAAAGTAAGAAAAACTATGGTATGGTGAAAGACAAGATGGTAAGGAGAACATCAACAAAACAGAGATGTGCTAAAGGGCACAGGGTGCAGTTTCAGAAAAACGACCTAAGTAACATTTGAGTGAAGTTAAGAAGGGGGCAGCTGGGTAAGTGTTCTGCAGAGTGACACTAGCCAGTGTGAACGGACAGTGGTGAATGCTGTGATATAAGAGTTGAAAAATACTCAAGCCAGTGTGCGGGAGAGTAAGAGATGCTGGGGCTGGATGTGAAAAGAGAAGTTTGAACTTTTAAGTAACTGCAGTGTCTCAAGTGTTTTTCTGGAGACTGTTGTTCACACTGCAGTTTAGACATAGGAGAGACTGTTGTT